>NC_087065.1:24327366-24514383 GCF_963678635.1 Symsagittifera roscoffensis | reverse complement strand
TGACCGAGATAACAAATTTCGCCTCTAGTTGGCTGAAAAAAAGGTACAATTGAAACATAGCTTCTGCGCAGAAGTTTTTTAGTAAGAAAAGATAGGAAAAAATAGAATTGAAATCGATCAAGGTCAGTTGCATTATTCAGAGATTTGCCCTGACACCAACAATCTTGTATTTAAGTTGCTGTCTAATGTCATTTGATTTAGCTCAAAATCTAGTTCCGTTGTAAATCAATCCGAAAACTTAAAAAAATATTATCGTTTTTTTTCTCACATCAAGATATTTTTAATTAAAATATTTTCAAACTTGATTTACGGGGGAAGCGCTTCATCATATCACTGTGCGACTACCTATCAGTTTTGTGATACTGTGACAATTTGTCTTTGTTGGAACAATGAGGCTTTTTTGAAGTTTTTACTAGCTCAAGTTTTGATATATGAACCAAACGTTTTGGTATATTTTACTCAACATTGATAATTGGTCTTTAATTGCTTCTATTAACCTTACAAATCTATCCCTATTTTCACTAAATCTTAACTTTTAATAGCACCCCGTCGCCAATAACTTCAATTCTTTAACCAGTCACCATCGTTACTTAAGAATGTTTTTAGTTGTGTTAGTTTTTAGAAAGAGGGGCAGCCTTGAAACTTAAAAACCTTGCCTGATAGCTACGGAAACAAATATCTCGTTCAAACCGCTGGGCATTTTGTTATTGTACCTGAAAACTGTAACCTACTTGGGGTTTCATTTGGATGAGAACTTCTTGTTTTTACAATTACAGACAGATTCTATAACTAACCATAACTAATTCCATAACTAATTTCATAGTTAGACTAATTTTGGAAAATCATTATAAAAATTTCGAAATTACCGTTTTTTTCAAAACTTTTTTATAAGATCTTATAGTAAGATTAAGATCAATCATGAATGAGAAGTTGCATAAACTTATTCGGACGAAAACCCCTCTTTCTGGTTTTTTATTCACAAAAATTAGTCGGAATAAACTAAACACAAAACTAAATGTATTCCATGGCTTTCACCAAAAAGTCGAGCACATATTCTTGCGAACTTAGATGAAATTAGTCACGTTTTACAAGCAGAACTTTAGCCATGCTTGATTTTGTTCAACTTTTGAAGAAAAAGACGAAAGATTTTTCTTCATGCTTCATAAAAGATTATTTAACGAGCCAATCGCGGTTGAAATTCCTGAATCATTTGAACATTTTTGATATTCTGAGCACAAACTGATAAGAAAACTGCTCATATCAGGGCGAAGTCCTGAATGGTCCGACTGCCTTTAAGGTCTATCGAGCAGTAATATAAAGAAAAAAGTCAATATAAAAAAATGAAATTATTTTTTTTAGATTTGAAATTTTTTTGTGAAAATCATCCCCTTACACGCCATATAAAATACCAAGTGATCAATTTTGCTCCCATTAACAAGTCAATTATGGCAAATAAGATTCTTTTGACCATTGAATGTCCCAAATTGGCCAAAATGGCAATCTTTAAGCCCCATAATTTTACTAAAAACGATTACAGGTGAAAACTTTATATTTAAAATAAACTCAGGTTAATAATATTTTTTGATTGATATAAAAACTTTGTCAAAAATGGTTAATTAAAAAGTCAAAAATTGCCTAGAGAACATTTAACCCCCGCACTCAAATTCCCTAGAGAACGGCACTAGAGTTGAGATCGGTGACTTATTTTGCAACCATTGCGACTCAAAATGGGTATGTTACATCCATTGCAACCCAAATCAGTATGTTGCGACCTTTGCTACTCAAAATGGGTATGTTGCCCCTCTGTGCGACCAAAGAACTTTTACGTGACTTTGCACGACTCAAAAAGGACCATTGCGACCGAAAATGGATATATTGCCACTTTGGGTTACGGAAGTAAATTGAGCGACTTTGCGCGACCCAAGAAAGATATGTTGCGATATTGTTCTACCTAAAAAGGTATGTTGCCATTCATCGGGGGTCAAGACTTGCAATTTGTGTTTTGACTGACTGGACCCAGTTGTCAATGCTTCGACTGTGTTCGACTGAGGATGAACGTTTCGACCATTTTTGACCGAGGAAAAACATTTCGACCGAGTTCGACCGATTAAAAACGTTTCGACCGAATGGGTCCGAAGCATTTTCTGGACCGAGAAATTTTTTGACCAAGAAAAATCTTTTCGACTATGATTGATCAAGAAAAATCGTTTCGATTGAATTCAACCCAGGATTTTTTCGACTGAGAAGCATGTTGACCGAGATAATAAATTTCGCCTCTAGTTGGCTGAAAAAAAGGTACAATTGAAACATAGCTTCTGCGCAGAAGTTTTTTAGTAAGAAAAGATAGGAAAAAATAGAATTGAAATCGATCAAGGTCAGTTGCATTATTCAGAGATTTGCCCTGACACCAACAATCTTGTATTTAAGTTGCTGTCTAATGTCATTTGATTTAGCTCAAAATCTAGTTCCGTTGTAAATCAATCCGAAAACTTAAAAAAATATTATCGTTTTTTTTCTCACATCAAGATATTTTTAATTAAAATATTTTCAAACTTGATTTACGGGGGAAGCGCTTCATCATATCACTGTGCGACTACCTATCAGTTTTGTGATACTGTGACAATTTGTCTTTGTTGGAACAATGAGGCTTTTTTGAAGTTTTTACTAGCTCAAGTTTTGGCCATATGAACCAAACGTTTTGGTATATTTTACTCAACATTGATAATTGGTCTTTAATTGCTTCTATTAACCTTACAAATCTATCCCTATTTTCACTAAATCTTAACTTTTATTAGCACCCCGTCGCCAATAACTTCAATTCTTTAACCAGTCACCATCGTTACTTAAGAATGTTTTTAGTTGTGTTAGTTTTTAGAAAGAGGGGCAGCCTTGAAACTTAAAAACCTTGCCTGATAGCTACCGAAACAAATATCTCGTTCAAACCGCTGGGCATTTTGTTATTGTACCTGAAAACTGCAACCTACTTGGGGTTTCATTTGGATGAGAGCTTCTTGTTTTTACAATTACAGACAGATTCTATAACTAACCATAACTAATTCCATAACTAATTTCATAGTTAGGCTAATTTGGGAAAATCATTATAAAAATTTCGAAATTACCGTTTTTCAAAACTTTTTTATAAGATCTTATAGTAAGATTAAGATCAATCATGAATGAGAAGATGCATAAACTTATTCGGCCGAAAAATTATCCAGCCAACTTAGCCGGGCCAAGTAAGGTTAAGATCAACATTGAACTAAGAATTTGCAGAATCTTAGGAATAGCAGTTATCATTAGATGTTACACAAACTTAACCTAGTAGGAATAGTAGTGATCATTAAGTTTCCAAAAAGCCCAATATGAAGTTCCGCGCTGGTTAATATTCTAGACTTCTGATAAATTCTCATCTTCAGTATTGCAGTTCACCAGAAGCCTCTCTGATCCAGTTGGAATAGCGAGTTACATTAGTGTAAACTCCCGGTTTTCTTGTCTCTGCGCATCCGATACCCCACGATACAATTCCGATGAGTTCGAAGAATCCGTTTGCATTCCTCAGCACCAGAGGACTTCCGGAGTCTCCATAGCAGGCGTCTTTGGATCCCGTTTCATATCCGGCACAGAGCATGCCATCCAAAACAATTTTTCCCATCCACAATTTGCATGTTTCTGTTGGAATCACGGGAACCTCGACCCAATTCAAGATGTTTGCATTCCCGCCATCCAATGTGTTTCCCCATCCCATTGTTATTGCTTTTTCGCCCCCCTGAACACTAACACTGGGCAGGCAAATAGGCTGTATCATGTCGTTAAAGGGAACCGCTTGTTTCAGTTTTATAATCGCGATGTCATTCGAGTTCCAGCCTTCTTTGCCGAACATCGGATGTTTGATTACCGTTTTCACGTATCTTTTCACCTGCCCTTTCTCAATTTTGTAACCTTTCTTTTGGTCCAAATCAGCAAAGAACAACTGTATTTTTCTGGTGTTTGTGGCAATATCGAAGCAATGAGCAGCAGTAATGACTGTATCTTTGTCGTACAGTGCTCCACCGCACACATGGGTCCAACCCATCTTAATGTTGACCACGAAAGGGTAAAGTCCTCGTTCAGAAACAGGTTCTCCTCCTACAATTCGCAATGCGGACTCTTGGGCTCCCAGAAGAGGCGCCTGTCCGCATTGATAGGCCACTGAGCCCTCTCTGGTATCCAACTCGGAGTCGTACAAATTTTGTGTGACATCCGGTATATTTTTCTTAGATGCAGCAAAAAAGACGATTAAGCACGAATAAAGGAAAACTACAATAAAAGGTCTCGGCATATTCGAAAAAGGAAATTAAGAGAAGAAAAAGCAGTAATTGAAAGCAGACAGTTTTGTTCTGTGCTTCTACAGAAGTTGTTCAGTTCTTGGTTTTCTTTTTCACAGGTCTTGGAGCATTCGGGAACATATTGTTATGAGTTCAATAGGAACACTTGTTAACATGCATATGTCAGCAAAAACTAGTGCGAACACTTCCTTTTTTATCAGAAAAACAATGACTATTTTTAGGCGTAACAGGATGCTACTAACAGTCTGTAAACTAACAAAACCCTATTGTCAAATGTTCCGCCTACCCATTAAACCATGTGAAACAGTTTTATTTGTGAATCTAAACAAAGTTTTCGATTTTGAAACAAGTTACTACAAGACTTCACGAGTCGAGACTTTAGGCGCAATTTTAACCAAGATATAAGCGGTTTGAGCAGTTTTTGACGACGATTGCGCTCAGAATCTTGCTTCAGAATGAGCGGTTTTTGGGCAATTTTCGAAGAAAGGTTTTAATATATATTTTTCAGAGGCGCAACCAATCTTGACAGTTATATTGTGGACCCTTGATCATTTAAGTTAACTTTTGAGCTATTCTTCGAAATTGTGGTGTGTATGAATTTCTGATGAAGGAGCTGGTTCTGTGTGCCCAGCAACAAATACACTTTTTCAGGATCATGTTTCAAAAAAACTACTCAAAGCTTAAGCAGTTTTGAGGTGAGCGTGTTTTCAAGACATTGATTGGCTACCGCTCAAATTTAAGTAGTTTTTTTATCTTGAAAGGGTGTATATGTTGGAGGGCCCATGCAACCAACTCTTGGAATTTGAAGTCACTTTATGCTTAGTTTACCTCGACTCAATTTATAATGTTGAGCGCAAGATTGTTTGCAAGATAATTGGCCAAGCATAAACAACTTTTTTATATATATCATGATAACTCAATTTCTATTTTGCCTTATTTTGCTGAATATTATGGTCGAATTGACACCTTCCAAACCCCCAATCACAGGGGGAGTATTTTTGAAAATAATTGATTTCATCGCGTAAATTGTTCTACATATGAAGGATTCGCTAAGGCAAGACTAAGATTGCGACCAACTCGCAAATAGAAAAAAAATTGAAAATAGAACATTCGAGCTTAACTTTCATACAAATTGAAATTGATTTCTTTTCATACTTGAGTTAATCAATTCGAGAAGTAACAAAACCCATTTTTGTTCAAAAATTTGGTATATACTGTTATATAAATGTTGAAAAAAGTGTGTATTTTTATAAACACAAAAAAAAAAGACATAACTTTTTTCTGAAACAGTTTAGGTCTTTTTCTGGCTTTTGTTGCGGTTTTGTGGTATGCATGAAGCTCCGATGTAATATGTATTAGTAGCTGTTTTTTTGGGCCATGAAATAAGCAAACCCTTTTATGATCTAGTTTGCAAAAACTACTCAACAATTGAGCGGTATGAGCAGTTTGAGTGTTTCGGGATAAAAATTGACTTTTGAGGAAGTTATCTGAAACTTTGATCAGCGATCAATTGGATCAGCATATCAGAAATTTTGCTCAAAAAAACTCCAATTTCAGCTAAAACACTCAAACCACTCCTACCATTCAGTGTTTTGTTAATTAAAACTTTATCATTATGCAAAGCACACACAGTCAGCTCTTCAGAATTCAAGTGACCAATAAGCCTAGTTTGCTTCAATTCAATTTGGAATGACTTTGAGCGCAAGACAATTTATCAAGCGTATATAAGTTACGTTTATGCGTTCAGCATTAAAAATCATTTTTAAAAGTGCGCATATTTTCGATAAAGGTTTTGGCCAAACCGGCCGTTAACGAACCCCCAGATCGTTACAAAAAAGTTACTGGCAGAACATTTTTTTAAATTCAACTCAGAAAGTCAATACTTGTATCAAGGTCTGACAATTATTTTTGTTGAAAACTTTCATCACTTCAATTGTGCTGCATGAAAATTAACGTCTTTGCAAAACTTAGATTGCAAAACATTGCACTCAATTATTGCAATTGAACCTTAACTTAATTGAGTTATTTGGTTCTAGGTATCAAAAATACTTTTTTTCTGTTATACTTTGCCTCATACTATCAACAAAATACCGACATTTTTGAGCGCAATTGAATTCTTGTCATATTGTATACAGATTTTATACGGGCTATATACATTTTACAAACAGAAAATGTACTGATTTTTGTGAGTTTCAATTATATGATTAAACTGAAAATAAACTATAATATATAGAGTTTTGTATTGATGATTTAATTGAAAGTAAGCTTTTTGCACTTTGTGTGTTTTTTCTCATTCAACAGGCCAGATCGAAAATTAAATGGTATGATTTGCTACAATCTTAATTGACAATTAATTGATATCAGTTCAATTTTAAACAATTCACTTTACCCTCTTAGTATCATCAAGAAAAACTTCTAGTAGCACATAGGGGCCGCAAAAGCAGGGCCGTAAGTTCAAATTGCGATTCCCTACAGATGAACGAAAAATGATTGAAGGCAGTTATTTTCTTATGTTTGAATTCAGCGAGCCGTTTTTCCAGGAAAATTTATAAACTTATATCTTGTGCAGGAATTTAATCAAATAGATAGTCTCAGCTCAAAAAAATTTAAAAAATACAATATAAATTAAAATTGTTTGCTCCAATTTTGAGATCAAGCTATTCATTAAGTTCGAATAGGACGACACGTTGAAATATATGACAATGCGAGATTTAATAGTATGAAAAACTCTTTCGTCTCAACCGCAGCCTGTAAAAACAATAATCAAAGTGGATCTCCAAAACCTCCAAAACCTCCAAAAAATAGTTTACTTGATTAAAACTAAGTTTGTAGGGCTAAATTAGGCATAGTTAAGCTGTAGTAAACATGCTCGCTTACTTTAATTGCTCAAACTAAAAAAATCAAAAGCTTCAAACCGGTTTTTCTCGACACTAGAAAAAAAATTGGGAAGTTTTAATGTGGTTCAAATCACGATTAAAAGGGCTTTAATATGATATATCACTCAAACCAATCCGATGATCAACTGTGGTACCTGATTTTGCGTGGAAAACAAAAATAAAAAAACTAAAACATCGGAATACAAAAATCCTTGCCATTTTCAAATGGTCAGAACAAAAAGAAGGAGCCTATAAAACTTTTTCTTGTTACTTCTCACAGTTACGGCAGAACTAAACGCAGCTAACTTTTAAGATAAGTTGACAATGTGAGTCAGATAAGGAAAAAAACTAATGGGTACTGTGAAAAAACGTTAATATAGTATACCTGAAAACTAACAAAAAAAGATTAAAAATGAGCAATTGATCTATAAATATCGATCAACAACAATGGTTCGATCGCTCCAACGGGTTGAATGTGTTCAAGGTCAGACAAAACTGATTAATAGCTATCTCCACAAACGAACAATCTCAACACTTCCTTCACTCGGAAATCTTATGGGTTGTTAAGCTAAATTCAAACTCTCTATTGTTTTTATAATCGAAACTATAAATCTTAGCAAAATTTAGTCGGTTGGGTAAGACAGTGCCGAAGTAAGAGAGTGCCGAAAACAAAAATTTGTTAAAGAGTGCCGAAAATTTGTTAAAGAGTGCAGAAACTGACTTATTTGTCGTGAACTAATTGAGAAAAGAAAAGAAAGTTTTGTTTGCTCATCGATTTTGGCGCCAAAATTGAGTCCAAAACTGATTAATAGCTATCTCCACAAACGAACAATCTCAACACTTCCTTCACTCGGAAATCTTATGGGTTGTTAAGCTAAATTCAAACTCTCTATTGTTTTTATAATCGAAACTATAAATCTTAGCAAAATTTAGTCTTCTATAATAGCGTAGCACACGCAGCAATTTAATCTCAAAAATTGTGTCCAAGGCCATTGCGATATGCTAACTGATTCAAATAATGTGCAAGCAAAAGCAGGCTAAAGCTTTTTGATTAGTTTAAATTTGTTGTGGGGAGAGCTGTTTTTTTTAAAATTTTTTTGTTTCATTTTTTCTAAAAGATGTAAGAAACACAGCCGATAGGGCTTAAGCGTCCGACAAAAAATTCAATGATTCGAGACCTTTTGTTCTATTTGTCAACTCCATAATAATTATTCAAAATTGGTGGTCGGCGCCCTTTGAGCCACACTTGCAAAGCGTAATGAGCTCGAGCCTGGACAAACATAAGCTGTTCACAGCAAACTGTCTTACATAAAAACACGACGGTGAAAGCAAATCTCAAGGAAGAATCGGGTTTTTCTTCTTTCTAAAAAAACTAAATTGAATAAAATATGACTTGTTAAACTTTTAATGCGCCTATAGTCTATAGCTTAGCAAATATGTTTTGGTTCTTCGCGCCGGATGATCAAGGTCAAAATTGAATCCGAGTTAAATAAACGTTTCATTTTTTCTTTACTTAGCGAATATCGAAAGATCGAGAATATTTTTTTCTGAATTATAAAGAAAACAGCTCTGTCGTGTGCTACCAAACTGAGTGAGCAGGCTCGAATTTGTGTTTTAAGAAATCTCGCTTCTGTTTTGTTAACTGAGAAAGATTTCTTTTTTATCATGAATGAGATATTCATATTTTGTAAAGTAGAAATATTATTGACATGCGGTCATCGCTGGGATCACTCATTTGATCCTTTGATTTCAATGGGTTTATTTAAGAATGCTCCTCATGATATGATAAATTTCGTTTTGTTTTCATTTTTCTCCATTTTAACAATTTATGGTCGTTCTATCTTTACATTTTTTTTCTCTCCTTTTCTTTTGATTGATAATTACTTTTTCCATGCCGGCTTTCTCCACAGATTTTGAAATGGTAAAAACAAAACAACAGAGGAGTCATTTTGAGTCCTGAATACGCCAGATCATGTTTTTCACGTTTTGTTTTGGATGCTGATTGAGCAACCCTAAATTTTGTAGTACCTAGTTACGAATTGAATTTGAAGACGAAAGTCCCGAATCAAACGTCAAGTTATAAAGATTTTCCCATTATAGTCGTTCCAGCCCAACAAAAAACTAAAGCCCCTGCAGTTTGTCATTTTTCAGCTCATTTTGAAACAATTTTTGTAGTTTCATTCGTAAGTGCATTCATACAAGAGTCATCCAGGCTAGAATTGAACGCTGCATACCGTTATTAAATGTACATAAAAATTGAAGATGCATAAGCTATTTCACTAGGATTGTTTGTTTGTTGTTGTCTGGTCTGTTTACTGGAGGCACGGGGCCTAGGAAATTAGACAAATGCAAATAAGACGTGACCAACAAAAACGAATTTAGACGTCGATGCAAAATTACAAATATGGGAAGTTAGACGTTATTGTATTGTTTCGTGTCTGAAGTTTGTTTACCGAATACAATTAACTTTTGTTCAGCTTTCTTAAATGCAAATCAACTTCTCACATGCCGCAATTTTCACATTCCGCATTTTTCACAAGCCGCAATTGTATCTTTTATGCATTTCAAAAAAGGTTTTATAATCTCGAAATTAACATTTTATATATCAATTGAGATAAATATTTTGATATGCAATGGGATCGTATATTATTTGTGTAATTATGAAAACTTGTTTTAAGCAAATAAGTTTTGTTTAACATTGCTTTCCATGTAAAATGCTAGTTTTGAAAAACCAATTTAACGTCTAACTTCGTTTTTATTGATCCCGTCTAATTTGCTTATCGTCTAATTTCCTAACCCCCTGGATGCAGTGCAATTTACGGGATGGGCTATAAAGGGAGTGATCCAAATTATTTATGTATTTGATTTATGAGTGATGAAAAAATAGAAGCGTGGTTTTGGTGCTTAGGGCTGGCATCCACAAGCAAAAAAAAGTTTATGGAACGAGAAGCTGGTCATGAAATATCAAAAAACGATATTCAATTGATTAGAAACTTTCACATGGCTGAAAAATTTCAAAAACTTAGGCAAAAATGAGTGTCGTTTTTTTATTTGATTTCCTCGAGTCGGCATTTAATAAAATTTAAAATATTATATCCTCTGCATTTTTTTATCTAGTTGATAGTATCAGCTCGCTGACATTTAAAAAGTACACTTAAAATCAAAATCCGTTGCCATTTTTTTGAGATCCAACTAATCATTAATTCCAATCAGAACGACATTTTGAAATGTATGACCAAAAGAGATATAAATGTATGAAAACTTCTTTGGTCTTATCAGCAGCCTATAATGGGCATAATCACGACGCAAATTAGGAATCTTAGTTTTGACAAACAAATTTCTCGTCATCATATAACTCGGTGAGGTGACAATTCGTAAAAGGCGACAATTTGTAACATGCGACTTTTCCTAACAAGCGACAATTCGTAACAGTAGATTAAGCGGGGAACACTAATTCACGAACAATATTCCTCTCGTGCCGGATGTAAGCGCAGCGGAGCAAGCGTATTCTACTTATCGATGCCTTGTTACGCATTGTCGCTTGTTACGAATTGTCGCCTGTTACGAATTGTCGCCTGTTACGAATTGTCGACCCACCAACTTATAAAAAAGAGGGTCATAAAAATTATCTTGATTTCATCTCAAAAAAACAGCGTAACTCAGCTCAAAAAGTACAAGTTTTATCATTTTATATGATCAAGTGAGAAAAAGAAGGAAAGAAAACGCATGCGTACTCTATTAAAACGTTAAATTGGTATACACTGACATCTAACTAAGAAGGATGAAAGAAAGAATAAAATTCGAATGAAATAAAAATTGATCTATCAAAAACGATCAATAACATGGATCGACCGCTTCAACGGGGTGAATGCGAACAAGGTCAGGAAACACTAATCAATATGTAGTAAAATAAACGAACAAACGCAACGGGAAAAGTCTAGGTTGTGAATCTAAAATCATAATCTCTAGTGAGTTTTTCCTCAGCCGCCCGAACAAATGAAATTTAGAACAGAATGAAGAGTATTCAAAAGCTTAACTAAAAAAATAAAAGCATAATAAAGTTCAAAACAGGTTAAAACTCTGGGAAGATCAATGGTGTGAAAACATTTCTTATTTAGTGAAATGAGGTAAAAAATTCAAGAAAATAAAAAATTATCAGGTTCAGCGTTTTAGAGTTTGAAATTTATTGGATTTCAAAAAAGAGTGTTAAGCTAGACTGTTACACTTGTAATAAAAATAATTTAATGAAATGAATAAAATAGTACCTTAGTAATGAGTTCTAAAAAGTTACTAGGCTATATTTTACACATCTGAAAGATATTGATGTTGACAACTCCTTTTACTACTAGGGCTGCTAGTAACCAGAATTCATTCTAATAGTCTAATCTCAACAAGAAAGCCCGCGATCAATCAACACAAGTGCCTGATTGCAATTCGACTTACCGTTGGCACTAAAAAACATTCTTTACCCTTGCTATCCCTCGATAGCCCATTCAAACGATAGCTGTTTCGATAGCTCATTCTCGATAGCTCAGTCAATCGATCTTCAAAAATCAATCGAGTGCACACTCACTTTGGAGAATCACTATCCTACTAACAGTTCTCTCCTACTAATTGTGAGAACAACTATACTTCAATTTTCCACTAATTGTTCTCGGTCTGACTGAAAAATCAATTACTGTTGCTAGTAGCAGTTTTTGTTTCGCCTAAAGATAAACTAGCCGTAGCCATTTCCCATGTTTGTCTATTTGAGTTTCAGTAAAAGCAATAGAGTTTCTGCAATTGCTTCTGCGTCGCCAATTCATCCAATCTTCGGTCAGTACTCGCCTGTAGACTCGTCAGTGTCAACCCTAATAGTTGTTTATCAAACAGGTAAGCAGCATCAGCCTGTTCGTCTTCCCACCGGTTGCCATGTGCAACCCAAGCGAAAGTTTTCTTCCAGTCTGCCCAACTTTGATAAATATTTGAGGAAAAGCTGTCGGACCGGATCGTTCAGACTGCAACATTCCCCTGCTGCCCGTCGATGGCATTCGCCGCTGCCACCGACAACTTGACCATCAAGGCTCGCACTGAAATTGTCTCGTTCACAGCAGCTATTTCATCAGCCACAGCAGCTATTTGGCAACTGCAATCCAGAATAGAACCTAAACAAAAAGCCGATTTAAGCGATAGATTTTTTAGGCTCGTTCGCTCTGTCATACTCTTACCGACACCGTAAAGTGGTCCCTGAATGCAGCGGGACGACCGAGACTCAAAACTATCCATAATCCCGAAAGGGTCAAGTTTGTGGCAATTATACTGTACTGTACTATGTAGCTTGCTGTTTTTTTCCTGCTTTTGTGGCTGTATCGGTCTTAATTGCAATCGCAAGAAATTGTAGAAGCAATTTAATTCAGACGAAAAGAAAAACAAATAAGTGGACCAAAATTAATCTAATAACCTAATCACAAGAAAAGGGTTTGAGATTAATCAATCCAATAGACACTTAACTGATTTCAATTCGTTTTGCCATTCGCCATTAGCCAATTCGATTTGCAACTTACAAACTCAAAACTCTTGCTATCCTCGACAGATTATTCAAGTGTCTCTCATTCTTGAGAAATCACTTATTCAACTTACGCACGCACACTCACTCACTTGAAAGAAACACTATTCTCACAAGTTTCAAAAACTCTCTCTCTCTCTTTTAATGAGAATCAACTAATCTCTAACTTGTTACTAACTGTTCTCTTACTGACTGAGCACCCAATTATTATCACTAGTAGCTAAATTGGTTTGGCCTAAAGATAGGTCATATGCAACTTTTCTCTATATTTATCTATTCGAGTTTTGGTTCCAGTTAAAATTATGATTCCGTCCCTTCATGGTATTTAGGTGAACTACTTCCCATCACACGTCCCTATCACTGCCGATACTCTCTGGGAGTGATTTTTCTGTAGTCTAAATTTATTTTCATTGAAAGCGTATTTGCCAAGCTAAGCTGAACCCAATGATTGCCAAGTCCACTTTGTTTAATTCCACTACGTCAAGGTTGCAATGTAAAAACTATATCCCTTTCAGCTTCTGCTTCAGGTCCCAATAGAAAAATCTCCTCCAGCTCAATCAATTGTTTCCCATGCTTCAGAAATCAGTCAAACGCACTCTCACTTGGGAGAGTCACTATCCTCACAAGTGTCGAACAGTTCTCTTTTACTGAATATGAGAACCAAATTTATTCTAACTCAGTACTAATTGTTCTCTTACTGACTGAGAAATCAAGTACTTTTAGTTGTACTAATTTTTGTTCTGCCTGAAGATAAGCTAGCCGTAACCGTTACCCAACTATTCGCACTAGTAGCTAATTTTGTTCTGCCTACACGTAACTTTTTACTATGGTTGTCTTTTTGAGTTTGGGTTTTACTTATAGTTATTATCGTGCCTACAAGTCCTAAGAATTACTTTGATAGCCTTGAGCAAGATCCTAATTAAATTCTCCTCTGACGGCACTTGTTATAAAAATCAAGTTCAGCATTGGTATCACTTGTTAAATTGTCCAATTTCACCACTAAACAAATTTTTGTTTAATTAAGCAAACTCCAATTACTCTGTTTTGTTAACTGGTTAACGTTCCGACCTCCCAAGGTTAGGGACAATTGCCTTTTTTCGTTCAAAGGGGTCGTATTCCTTGGTACTAATAACTTCCAGTCCAACATTCGGAATAATCTCAAAGTGTAGTACATGAAGTCCTTGGTCACTAGCTTGTCATATCCTAAAGTATTGGTTACCTGCGTTCACAGGGTGCCAAGAAACGATTTCCGGAAATCGGGATAGAAACTATTTGCTTAGGGCATAACAACAAAAGTAGGAGTCCAGGGGGTTTGAGGTTCTAACTATAAGCTTTCCTCAACCAGGTCCATCATATTCTAAAATTTGGTTCCTTTTCAACCGACATCATTTTTCTGATAGATTATTTTACCTTTCCGGCCAAGGTTATCACTCAGGTCAGGGTCTGAGAGTCCGAATTTTTGCATGCCCGGTTCAATTCATTTTTATTACCCACCCTATGAGTATCTTAAAGTCAGCTTTTCAAGTTCCCACCTGAGGGGTGTAGAATAAATTGGTCTCGTCTCGTAATTTTCAAAAAAGGAGGGACTAATTTTTTCAAGATTCGACTTGAGGTAAAAAGCCTTGGTATAATTTTCTACTTAACGTCTTAACTAGTGCTTACCAAGCAATGAACGACTAAATAACGTTAGTATACTGCGTGTCTTTCTCAAGTTAAAACTCTCTTTGCAGAGTTTTTAGTTAATCGAAAATGTCTTAGGATCCTTGGTCCTACAGTTTCACCTCTAGTCTAACATTCCCCCGCATAACTCTTAATGACTGCAATTTGCCGTCATTTATGCCGCTAAGTTAACGCAGTATAGCATCTAATCCTATCATTGCCTCAAATTCATACAGCTAACCGTTCCATCAAAAAATGACCCTTAATATTGCCCGTCCTTAACAACAAGGTAACTCCTTCTCTTTTTGTCTTTTGATTCCACTGACTAGTCAACAAAATATTCATCTTGCTAGCGCCTAATCTCATTTCAATACTCAACCTCATATTAATCATATTAATAAGGATGGAATACTTAGCACAATCTGTTGAAGAAATCGTTATAAGAGATTTCACTGCAAGCAAAACCTATTTTTCGTAGCACGACCCAACTTCTCTTAAAAAAGTATATGATAGAGTCAGTCGCACTCAGATATATTCTTGCACTGATGAAATGTACGTACGACAAAAATTTTCTAAAAAGCTAATTCTAGATCACAAATTTAACAAGTCCAAAACCCACTGTTGGCTTTCTTATTCGAACAGGTCTACCTTAACCTGCTTTCCCATTTTACATAACAGGTTCAAATACCACCGTTTCACCGAGTAGTCTATCTTCCTCCTCACTTGGAAGATTCGGAAGATCAACCCTTCTGAATTTCAGTTCCTGCATTTCCACTAAATCGCTCTCTTGTCGTAGGTCTTTGTTTCTCCCCGTGGAATAAACTAAAATTTTCACCTCTTTTTTTTTCTTCGCGACAAAATTTTCATGGTTTTATGTCATGGGAATGGATTATAACTGAAACTCTTCTTCCGATTGTTCGCCCACAACACCTCCTCTTCGACATGCGTCTCCGGATCTTTAAAAAAGTTCGCCAACCAATGTGGTGACGGTCGCTTCCAGACGGCAGCTCCTTAACGGTTCCCCATGTCCGCCACATATCGCTTCAGCATGTCAAAGTGCAGGAACTTCACTTTATGAGAAGTCAATTTCTTTGCTACCTTGTAGTTCACTTCGGGAATACTGGCCATTACCACGTATGATCCTTCCCAAGGATCCAAAGATTTCGTCGCATTGATACGCTCTTTCGCTCATACCCAGGTTTTGTCACCAGCCTCATTTGGCTCATCCAGTGCTTCTCATGTTCTGCTATGTACATCTCGAGACTGTTCTTCCTGTCATTGCGCATTCAACGGTTTGTCGTGGGAATTTGCGTAGAACATTTCAATTGGATACTGGACCTTCCTGTTTTTGCACCATACTAAACAATATAGCCCCGTTTTGCGATTGATTGTCGTATTGTAAAAAAAATTTCAATAACTGCAACGTCATATCTCACGTCCTAGAGCTCTCTGCACAATATTTCAAGAACATTTCAGCAATCGTTTCCTAGTGCCTCTCTGTCTGTCCATTACCTTTCTGCTTAAAAAAAAATTTCTGAGTTTTGTCAATAACCTAGAGTCAAAACATCTCTTGGATGAATTTGCCGCCAAAATGTTTTCTTTCTTCTGTATGAAAAATACTACGAAATGCAAACTTAAGCAGCCGATGTTCAACTATCTCTCTCGCAAAGTCAGCAGATTTTGTTGACACAAGAGGAACCGTGAAAAAATTCAGTTGACAGGTCGTGAAAAGATCTGCAGTCAACTTTTAAGGTTTCGCCCTGATCCCCTTGCTATCGTGCTAAATTTGATTCTCGGATCAAATATATCTCTTTTCTGCTTCCCGTTTGCACCGTTTTGTTCATGGTTGAGGCACCACTTCCATCCGCCCTCATCTTTGCCCACCAGATCCTCCTCCATATTCTAGTCAGCGTCTTCGCAGCTGCGATTTGTCCTCTCATGGCTTCCAATGCAAAAAGCTGGTTGAGAATCTCTTTTCGACACGCCGCTGAAGCTACCCTCAAAAAGATTGAAATTATCCTCAATGTCTCTCTGAAACCACCTCTTGTAGACGATTCCGCCTCCTCAGCTGAGCTCGGTCCACGCTGAGATTCGGAATGAGCAAAGACATGTCTCCGAATTAGTCTGATAACTCCGCTCAGTAGAACGATTGGGCGATATTTTCGTCTTATTTCTGAAAAGAGGCACTCTCAGCGGCTTTTTCTTCCTAGTGGACAGACTCACGTTTGTCATCTTTACCTCGCTGAAGGTGGCTACTTTCTTTGGCATAGGCCATTCTACTCTTCTTATGTCTTCCTCTAGCGAGACTACTTTGGGATACATTTCGCTGGTGTAACTTTCACCGAGATACACTTCCTCTTCAATTAACCTAAAACTGTGTTCCTCGTCGTTGGACGGCCAAAAATCTGGTACTTCAACGTTTGAACCGAAAATTCTCGAAGTCTATCCATAGACAATTGTGAACCCATGACACTGTTTGGTTCCTTTTGCTTTGCTGGATCTGGCGGCAGAGTGGGCAATTGTATTCGAACCAAGAGTCGCATAAGGCATCGGTTCCGTAGACTTTTTCGTCGGTCCAGTTAATAATTTGCTGCGGGGAAACGCAGAAAGCATCTGTATTCTTTGAACGATCGCAGTCCCAGGATCATCTGATTTTTCTGCTTCAATTTCATCATAATTAATACTAGTGCTTCAATATCATCATCAATCGCTCCAATATTTAAATTGATGTGATGGCTCCTTCGACATCCGTTTCTCGTCCGTCTGATGCCTCTAAATGATCTTCGTGTGGTAGTATCTCTGGCTTGTCTCGATTCAGGTAAGTCATGTTTGCAGTATCCAGTAGTACCTCTAAGTATGTCCCACCCACGCAAGCATCCGCAACCGCCTCGTACGGTCCACCTTCCCTCCCCTGATTGACATCAGCACGCTCGTAACATGTCTTTGATTCTGCACTCTCATTGCTGTCCAGGTATATCGGGGGAAAGTTAATGGATTACTGACATCATCTGCTCATGTCGTACTATCGTCTGGCTCTGTATCTCCTTGCCTGGAGGATTGCTTAGGTTGCTCTGCCACCTATGGTGATCGCTGCACTTACAATTCGGCCATCTACTCTCTCTTGAAAGAAAGCGGTTCAAACTCTCCCCCAAAGCTTTGTTATGTCCCGATCCTCGTTAGTTTAAATGATCCGAAGTTTTTCGCGGATTTTTTTTTCTAAAAATGACGCATCTGAACGCGTTCTAAAAAGATCAAAGTCCCACTGATCTTGGCACATTGGCGAATGCCTCCGTACGACTGCCTATCTTGTCGTTTCACACACTGGTTGTACTGGGGATCGAACAATTGTTGGGGTGTTGGTTTTGCTCTTGTCGTGAGGTCCTTCTGGATAGGTAGAGGGAATAACATAAATTACGAATAGGCGTCATAATTTGCACTTCTGTCACAAAGTCATTCTACACAAGGACATTGTGCTGCAATTCCTGCAATTGCATCTGAATCGTCCAGTTTACGCAATCTGTGGTCAGTACTCGCCTGTAGACTCGTCAGCGCCAACCGTATTTGTTGTGTTTCAAACAGGTAGTACCATCCTGGATCGTTCGTCTTCCGACAGGTTTGCATCTGCAACCCATGCGAACGTTTTCCTTTAGTCGGCCCAACTCTAAAAAATATTCGCGGGAAAACTGTCGTGTCGGATCGTTCAGACTGCAAAAACCTCCTCCTGCCTGTCGAGGGCATTCGCCACTGCACCACAACTTCGGCCATCAGCGCTTACTCTGCGTCATTCATCTTCGCCAAAAGTTAGTTTGTTCAGCCACATCAGGTATTTGGCAACTAAATTCAAAAAAGGATCCACCCAGAAACGACAACGTAGATTAGATTTAAGTGATGGCTGCCCTAGGTTCGTTTTCTCTGTCTTACTCTTAACGACACCATAGAAGGGTCCCTTGGGTACTGAAATTAGCGGTATGACCGAGATTCAGTAGTATCCACAATCACGAGAGGGCTAAACTTGTGCCAGTTATAGTGTACTGTAGTATGAAGCTCCTTTTTTCTGCTGTTGAGAATGTATCGCTCTTACATACAGTCGCAAGAGTTGCCAATTGCAGTTAGACTCAGATATAAGTGCATCCGAATACAGAGGGCCTTAACTGAGCAGACGTTTACTCTAATAAAATAGTCGCAAGAAAAAGATCAGCGATTAATCACTGCAATCGCCTGATTGCAACTCGATTTGCCATTAGCATAAACAAAATCTCAGACTTCTTGCTATCCTCGATAGATCTTTCGACTGTCTCACTATTTAGAAAACGCACACTCATTTGGGAAAATCCTTATCATCACAAGTGTCAAACAGCTCTCTCTCATAATATGGGTAACCAACTATACTCTTACTTAGAACTAATTGTTCTCTGAATGACTGAGAAATCAAATACTCTTACTAGTAGCTATTTTGATCTTACTCTTACTAGTAGCTATTCTTGCCTAAAGATAGGTTATTTGTAACCCTTTTGTATGTTTGTCTACTTTGCTGCAGTTTTAGCTACCGTTATGATCTTTCCTAGAACTTTTGTTTTTGAACACTTGCTCGAAATCTTATCTGAACTCTTCCGTGACGATACTAATTATAAATGCAACTCTCACATTGGGTATCTTTTACTAGGTTGTTCTTATATCAAGTCCAATTTCAATTCTAAACCAAATTATGTTTACTATACACAAATCACCAAGGTTTTAATCAACCATCTCGTTAGCCCTCCGACCTCCATCGTTAACCCTCCGACCTACTCTTTCCATGAGTAGCTAATTCATCTAAACCATTTTAAAAACACATCTGTACACTAATCCAATCCCGAATTTTTAGCTATCAGGGAAAAACAGTTAGTTCATCATCTTCTAACTAAGTGGAAAAGTCTTACTAAGCCCAAAAGAGCTAAGAACGAACCCCAGACCTCTAAGTTATTTCGGAGACTTACCATCCAACGCGCCTTTTACTGACGATACCCTCAGGAACTGTTTTTCTCCAGTCGAGTTCAATTTCTATTAAAAGCTTATTTGTTAAACTAAATAGAAACCAATGTTTCACACGTGCTCTTTAATTTGTTCTACTGGGTCAATGTTTCAATGTAAAAACTGTATCCCTTTCAGCTTCTGCTTCAATTCCCAATAGATAAATTTCCTCTGAATTGTAAGTAAATTAACCGACTCGCGTTTCCCAGGATTGAGGCTAAAAGTGGAAAAGTCAAACTAAGCCTAAAAGAGCTAAAAACGAACACCAGTCCTCTTAGTTATTTATGAGATTTACCAACCAACGCGCTTTTTGCTGACGATACCCTCAGGGACTGTTTTTCTCCAGTCAAGTTCAATTTCTATTAAAAGCTTATTTGTTAAACTAAATTGAAACTAATGTTTCCCACGTGCTCTTTAACTTGTTCTACTGTTGTTCTACTGTTGTTCGAATGTTTCAATGTAAAAACTGTATCCGTTTCAGCTTCTGCTTCAATTCTCAATAGATAAATTTCCTCTCAATTGCAATTAAATTAAACAACTCGCTTTTCCCAGGACTGGGGCTGCGAATACGCCCCTTTCCGGTATATTATCAAAGTTTTACATGCAGTTTTGGTCCCACCCGCCCAAGTTCATTTTAAATGTCAGCCCGGGTTCACCCGTTATCAATCATCCGTATTTAAATTCAAAATCAATGAGTTATTACCTTTCTCAGGTCCGTTATCAATTTTTCCTTGAATCGGCAACTTACACAGGAAGTAGTTGCCGGAAGGATTTCATTGGCTCAGATTCTTTTTTTTGGGTTAAAATCTAGTGTTTATTGCCGCTATAAATTAAATATTTCCTCATTCATTATTTTGTATAATTTAGCTATTTCCGGTCTAAGCGGTGGCTGTAGCAAAAACTAATACCTTCCGGTCCAACCACCAGATTTGGCTCAAAGTGTAAAACTTGATGTCTGTGTTCACTACCTATTTTATCCCACAGTTTTGGCTCCCTGCGTTGACGGGGTGTCATTTAAACGATATCCGGGAGTCGTGTTAGGGACTCTATGCTTAGGGCATAAACCCGGATGTAGGGATTCAGAGTTTTTGGGTTATGAATTTAATTTCTCTGAACTAGGTTTATCACATACTAAATTTTGCTCCCACAGTTCAGATAAGGCTATTTGAATTTCCGGGAAGGTTTATCACTTGATTCGTGGGGTCCGAGATGTCCGGATTTCTGCATGCCGGCGTCAAAAATTCTTTAGTATCCGCTCAATGTGTTTCCATAAAGTTTGCATCCTCAGTTCTCATTTGGCGAGGGGGTACACTAAATTTTTTCAAGATTTGAACCTATTTTTAACTTTTGTATTCTTTTCTACTAATTGTATTGACTAGTGAATACTAAGCTACGTTCTGCTCAATAATTTTTTAGCTGCATGCATTTATCAAGGTGGAACTCACTTAGCTGAGTTTTTAGATCGCCGAAAATGTTAGGATCACTGATCTTACAGTCCATATACCACCCATAAGTTCTTGATCACAGCCTCCCTCTAGTTTATCTGAGTCAGATGGAATGAATGGACCTGATAACCCTTGATATTTTGTCGATACTTACTGAGATCAGTAATATGCTCTGAGATCCATGTCGTCACCCTTTGTAACGATCTGCTTTGACTCTGACTTCTAGACTCGTCGGGAAGAAGATTTTTTTTCTAAGAGTGGAGCCGCCGGATATTCCCAATCTCAATTACACTCTCGATCTCTCGCTCCAGAAATTGCGAACATTTGGTCGATGAGTCAACCCTGAACTGTGTTAGCTTCTTACTCGCGTCTAGTCTAAGTTTTCCGTAAGCTTCATCTTCCCGGTCTTCCAGTTGTCCAGTTTTTGCCTCAGTTTTTTCTTGTGGCTCATCGTCAACTGTGTCTTATTCACGATTGGCCTCTTTTCTTATTCCTTTTCTTATTACCTTTTCAATCTTTTCTTATTCAACTTTTTCGTATTCCCTCCCTACTTTCACTTTTCACCATCCCTAACTCATCCCCCCCTCTTTTCGCCTCCATCTCCTTCACTGGCCCACCCCAGAAATTGATCAGCGGTGTCGTTTCCTTTTCTTGAGTGATTCATATTTTACATTAAATAAGAAAGTAGGATTACAAGCCAAAAATTATTTTAAAAAAAAATTCAGCTTTTTGTTCGCTTTAGCTTGTCGAGTTTTGATTTTTACATAAAAAAATCACAATTTTGATATAAAACGACTCAGACAGGGATTCAGAGTTAGCGTAGAATTACTTCATAAAAAAGTTTCTAAACAATTTTTTCTCTAAGCTGCAATATCGTGCGTGCATGCAGTTTTTAATTTTTGACGTTGTGGAACCTGATCTAAACTATATTTTACGATTGGATAAATTAGATATTTTACCACTGTAACGTATTTAATATTAACCAATCATGATCCATCTAACTGACAACCCACTTATTTGTAAGTGCTAAAATTACTTGTAATCTCAGCACCAGAGAGATTTGAATTTAACTTAGAAATTAGTTGTCTCTCCAAGAGAACTTCAGCAGCCGCAACAAACCAGTATACCCTAGATCTATTGAGCCTAGCAGAGACTAGTTAAACACCCTGAGACTAGAAAGTATAAGAGTAAGATTAGGATCGGTATTAGACTAAGAAGTTGCACGAATCTATCCGGCCGAAAATAAGATAGCATGACGAGCAGACGGTGTACCCTATCCGAAATTACTCTATGAGTTAACCACCTCGGTTCAAACTCATCTGGTGCGACCATAAGTCTCGAAAAAGACCTTAATAACTTAGAATTAACCAAAATAGATTAGAATTTAGACAGAACTTTTTCAAAATAATATACGATATTAATTTAATCGAAATGTCTCTACGACTAAATAGATCAGAGCCGAAGCCAACACAAACTTTTATATTTAGAATCTTATTAGCAATGAATTTAGATTTTAATTTGCAAACATAAAATTTTGAAGTAAATCTTCATGATCATTTCAGGCGCTAAACAGAATTATTAATATACAATAACGATTGATAAAAAGATCTCAGATCGTTTTCCTAATTTCTGCAGTCTTTTATAAAACATGTTTGAAAAATATTTATTGAAAATGAAAATAAAAAATTAGTAGCATGACAATAAACTGTTAGTAATCATAAAACCATCTGTTGTCCCAGCTTCATCACCTAAACATAACAGCAATCATAAGCTCACTAATATCATTAAAAGACTAAATCTTTTTCGTAAATAAAATTAAACCAAATCAAACTTAAATTTACTTAATTTTAAAAATTAGATCATCAAGGCATATCCTTGGATCTCAATAAATTTTTTATTTCTTTAAATTTAAAACCTGATCATCAAGGCCTATCCTTGGATCAAAAAGAACAATTTTGTTCTCCCCCACCCCCTTAACAAGTGTCTAACGACCTCAAACGTCGATTCACTATCCAACCCTTCCAAAAGACCCAAGACTAATAGAAGTTTTTAAATAAAACCAACCATTCAAATTAGGATAAACAGTGAAGAACTTCGGTTATTCATCCTTCACTTGAACCCTCTTCTTACTAGACCCAGGATAGATCTTAGACTTAGTAAGTTAAAATCGTACCTAACGAACTACTTGCGTTCTAATTATACCTGAACCTTGTGGATCGATTTACTATTCTCCAACCCTTGAAAACAATCACTAACCCTAAGTAAGATTAAGTAAGTTAACACCTTAGCTTAGACTAGCCACGAGAAAGTAAAAAATCATTCCTCGGAATCGATATACTTTTCTCTCCAACCCTAAATAAAAAGACCCAGGTTAAGCTAACCAAAAAATTGTAAGTCTAAGAAAATAGAAGATACCTTACAACTTTTTGCAACCCTTATCCTAAACCTTATGTCATTCAAAAATCTAGGAAATAAACAAACAATCGTTTTACACAATTGTGAGATAGATAACCAAAAATACGATCTTGTCATCATACCTCATACACAAACAGTTGGATACATTAGAACAAAACGACTAACAATAAAAAGAAAAATCATAAACAAACAAAGACAAATCACACGAAAAAGATTTTCAAAAAATAGAAACGTATTTTCAGAATCAGAAGCCAGCAATTTTGATGAACTCTACAAATTAAAAGAATCAATTGATAAAAATTGTCCCATTCACGATCAAATATATTTTTCCGATTCAGAAACAACTTCAAATTCATCAAAAAGAGGAAAAAGAAGAATAAAAAAGCAATACCAACACAAACCAGTACACTTGTATAATTGGAATCAACCAATTAGACACATCGATGGTTATATATTAACAGTCATTAAACGAAAAAATGAGCCACACTCAAAGTGACGATAGTCCAGATGACGAAGAGGTTTACCCCTTCCTCATAGATGCACCCGATAATAGAGGGCAACAAGATTTTTGCAAGAATTTACTCGTAAATTTGTTTGAACCCGGAATCAGTCCATGCAAAGCAGAATTCCCAGATGTAAAAAACAAAAGACAAATTATTAAACATTATTTGAAAGATATATGTAACTTAACACAACAATATGGAATCTACACCATAGAATTCAGCACAACAAATACGAATCATCGTAAATATGTAATTCAAACAGATGATCTTGAATTAGAATTTTCAAAAGTATTGTTAGAATATATTAAAAGCATACAATATCATAATTCACAAAGAGCAAACTCTATATTCACTAACAAAGTTTTTGCAATAATATATACCTATATTTCTATATTAGAAAAAACAGAATTTCAAAGTATCTCACCAACTGAAACATCCAAACATACAAAAGTACGACATGAAATCACGTTATTTTCAACTGTTCTACATTTAATCAAAGAAAATTTCACTAAAGACGATGTTTCATAACACACAAAACATGACTTACAAAAATTTTTGGCATGGTTTATAATAGACTATTTCACACATAATATAGACTTAATTTCACAAGCAAGAAAAAATTTCAAACCTCAAAATTCAAATGATGATACTGCCATTACAGAACAATCAGACTACGTTTGGGACCCTGAATGGTCTCATTCTACATTTACAAATATCCCACAATCAATCTCAAGTCAAGCAATAAGTACAATATCTTACCACAGAGATTATGTAAAAGTAGTACCACTAACCATTGATGCAACACCATTAAACTACAATACATTTTTACCTGATACACAAAATAACAGTTTAAATTTGACCGTTATACACAATGAAGACCTTAATGGAACTAGAAATCTTACACAACAAGATATTCAAACGCCATCACACTTCATCAATGAAGAAATTGTCCAAACAACAACTACACAACAAAGTATTTCACCAATACATCCAAATTTAACAACCACAAGAAATACAAATACTTCACTGGCACAAGTAACCTTACAATCAACCGTTAAACCTTCGGTTGCTCCAAAATATTCGCATATGGATTATCAAACATTTAGACCCATGACAGTACCATCAAAACCACGAAGAATGTTCACAAGAAACACTTTTGCAGAACACAATTATAATTATGCACATTCGTCAAAAACAATTACCCCCCACGAAAAAATTATAATAATCATGTATGTTCTCACTATTGGGATAACCCAATATGACAACAAGCAACTCAGTAAATTTTCGAACTAATTCACATCCTCCACAGGATCATAGTGAAAATTACCCATTCTTTCAACAAAATAAAAATAAAAAGCAAGCACCTCATCATACGGATTACTTATCATCTGATGATGATTATTTACAACCAGACATTTTTGCACCATACACCCAAAAAAATAAAATTTTACCTTGCAAAAGAGGAAACATCACCCCGACTAGAATGCAAATATGCAGTAAAAACTGACATTGAACAATCACAAAGAAATAACCTACAACATTTCCACTTTACTTAGATTGCCAAAATAATCACTACGAAGTTGATCTACTTGGAACATCAACTTTCAAACCAATTCCATACTCACAATGTATAAAAAATAACACCCAACAAAAACGAATAAAACACCACTCGCATAAAAAAGACATTTTTCCGTTAATTGAAAAATAAAAAAATTCAACTGATAAAATAAATTTATCAGGACCACAAACAAATGATTCAAAATACACAATAAATCAAGTTTTTGACCTCCATGACCCACTTGACACAATTCCCTTATCTAAATTAGAAATTGAAAATACTTTTCTCCCTCAAACAGATAAAATTACAATTAATATCTTGAAACAATATCAAAATCTTGACCCAGTAATTAGACAACTAAAATCATGGCACAAATACAAAACTTAGCCCGTAAAGGCAGATACCACAATTTTAGGAAATAAAACACTCCTCCGATATTTCCGAAAATTTAATAATACAACAATTAATGAAAACACAGACCTTCTAGAATATCAATTAAATGATTCTACAGTTCCCTGTCTCCCTTCAAGTATGATTCTAATAGCTTATAATATTTCACATACACAAAACACTAAAGGACACTCTGGATCAGAGAAAACATATTCAAATTTTACACAAAATTTTTATTTCCCAAATGCACCAATTTGGATAAAAGTACTATGCAATGATTGTATAGTATGTCAGCTAAATAAACCTTATCCAAATCAAAAACAAATAGCAATAGCACAAAAACAAGATTTTAAAGGACAAAGTTTACATTTTAACCATCGTATTTCATTCGATACAAAAGGACCAATTTCACCATCCTCTGAAGGAAACCCTACATTATGGTAATTGTTGATGCATTTACACATTATGTAGCACTCAACCCAGTACCACATTGTAACGCTTATTATGCTTACACAACACTTTATGAACACTGGATAGCTAAATTCGGATTACCCGAAATCTTAGTTACAGACAACGGTACAGAATTCATAAATAATGAAATCATCACACTATTTCACTTATATAACATCAAACATAAACCGCATACATCTCATGCACCTTGGACAAACGGTTTAGTCGAAGGTATGAACCGTTCACTACAAGAATATCTTAGATGTATCATAAATGGAAACGATACAAGATACACAGAATGGTCAGCAGATGTAAAATTATTTCCCTTAGCATATAATTCACAAATTACGACAACTCTAGGAATGTCACCATACCAAATGGTTTTTATTAAACTCCAGGCATATCTATAACTATAGCTTTACAACCTCCAGGTCAAAAATAAGCAAACTTGACAACTAAAATAAATACCACCATAATATCATAACCCTCCCTTATCTAATAACGCAAAGATCAACAATATTTTCCCAACTCAGACCTCAAAAACCCCCCAACCAAAAATGATAAACTAGCCTAACGACCGTATTAATTTAGCCTAAAGTACAAAAATCTCAAAAATACCCCAGATCACCTGACAAATAAAAATAAAGCAAAGAAGACCTCCCGAACACCATAAAATTCGCCCCCAACAATTTTTCACAAAACTCAACCCACTTGTCAAAAAATCCATAAATAATTCGACCACATTTGAAAATTGCCCCAAAACAACAAAAAATATTCGACCAAGAAGCCATTTCTTAAATGCTCTTCTATCGATCAGTCAATACAATTTTCAACATTTTCATAAATTTTTTAACAATACTTAAACTTTTATTCATATTTCTCTTTGATACTTTTGAAGCTTTTATAATAGTTTTAATCATTTTTTGCAATATTTTTTAAATTTTCTACTCACTATTTGAAATATATCTCCAACTTTCCCAAGTCATTGACCATATTCACAGGTACGAAAACCCAAAGTTTTTTTAAATGATACGAACCATTTTTAGTAGAACAGATATTTTTTTACTATTTGTAATTTTTATAACATTTTTATCATCCCTAAAACTGACAATATGCAAATTTATAAAGAAGGCAATCATAACATTCGCCTTAGCAACAATCCTTTTAATTCTTTTCTTTGAAGAATACAACAATAAACATAATTTTTTTCATTAAGAAAAATCAATCAGAAAACCCTCAAAAATTGCTAACCAACAATCACACAGTCAGTCTTCACCGGCATCATCCCAAGAAAAACCGACAATACCTACAACTACCAAAAACCCCCAAACATCTACACGAATTTCTTTCCAAGATAACCCATACACCTTTGAAGAACGACACGCTCGCTTATCTGAACCATTAGAACCAGTTCAGCGACAGGCACCTCTAAGTGAACCAACAGATAACTTGTACCCAACACTACCACAAGAATTAAGTAGAATAAGAAATATTAGTCAAAACCAAAATACAGTTGAAACAAATAGACAAACTATACATCCACGACGAAATAGAAATTTTCAAACCCCCCGAGTTCATTTTGATATACCCCAATCCCCATCACCAAGTACTCCAGAAAACACAATTAGCACATTACCGGAAACCCCTACATTTCTTTCACAACGTAGCATCTCAAGTATACCCTCAGATTACTTAGGTTCAACACCAACATCTGAACAAATACGTGACAATCCCTTTAACCCCCCAAACCAAACATCACGACTACCATATTGGACAACACAGTCATTCACACAAGGTGAACCAAATTTAATAAATGACCCAATAGATATTTCTACGGATACAACAACATCATCATCACTACCAGAAACATTATCACTGCCGTCAACACCATCAATAAGCCAGAACTCACCGACGCCTTTCCAACTGAAATTTCCAAATAACCTCGACGCTAGATATCGAGAACAATCATCAACAAATATCCCTTTAAGATTAGATTGGAACACGTTCACAGCACCCCCACCATTATTTGGACAACATCCAGAAAGTAACCGACTCCACAGTTGGGCACTCCATAGACTACAGTATAGACAAGACATCCACGAAGACATTCGTGACCATAACATCCAAATACTCCAACAAAATAGTCTACAATCAAAATTTGAAACCCAGGTTAAACTTAACAACATTGCTCAACATCCTTACCCACTAAACCCACCCAATATAACAGCTCAATCGCTACCACCACCATTTATAACAACTGAAGTAATATATAAATACGACAGATATACCAAAAAGACAATTGGTTAAATCACATTTTATAACCCATACTCAGGATTATCATACACATGTATACTCTAAAAATATTGATACTTCTCCAACTCTTTTTTCTATTATTTTCCGATCAGAACACAAATCCTTCTCCCCGCACAGGACCCCAGGACTTATTAGTAACACACTACGATTGTGAAGAAATTGAACAAAAAACACTACACAAATATGCAATAAATCAAGTATCACAATGCGAAACAGAAACACAAGCTATAGAAACTACAAATGTAATAGCGACACTGTATTCAAAAGCCCGAGCAACAATAGTCATAGGATATAAATTTACAGCAACATTTTCCGAAAGGAAGGTACATTTTTCACAAGTTTCAAACGGAAATAAAAACCGACTTCACCACGAATCATTCTACCAAAGTAATATAGAACGACTTCTACACCTAAATCCCGATGATTGTAAAAACGAACTACTCAGATTAAACCTCACAAGATAATAATACATATGAACAAATTATAGAACAACCCCATACCACCGCTTTTCAGTCTCAAAATTATCATTTTGGCTCAAAGTGTAAAAGTTGATGTCTGTGTTCACTACCTATTTTATCCCACAGTTTTGGCTCCCTGCGTTGACGGGGTGTCATTTAAACGATATCCGGGAGTCGTGTTAGGGACTCTATGCTTAGGGCATAAACCCGGATGTAGGGATTCAGAGTTTTTGGGGTTATGAATTTAATTTCTCTGAACTAGGTTTATCACATACTAAATTTTGCTCCCACAGTTCAGATAAGGCTATTTGAATTTCCGGGAAGGTTTATCACTTGATTCGTGGGGTCCGAGATGTCCGGATTTCTGCATGCCGGCGTCAAAAATTCTTTAGTATCCGCTCAATGTGTTTCCATAAAGTTTGCATCCTCAGATCTCATTTGGCGAGGGGGTAGACTAAATTTTTTTAAGATTTGAACCTGTTTTTAACTTTTGTATACTTTTCTACTAATTGTATTGACTAGTTAAAACTAAGCTACGTACTGCTCAATAATTTTTTAGCTGCATGCATTTATCAAGGTGGAACTCACTTAGCTGAGTTTTTAGATCGCCGAAAATGTTAGGATCACTGATCTTACAGTCCATATACCACCCATAAGTTCTTGATCACAGCCTCCCTCTAGTTTATCTGAGTCAGATGGAATGAATGGAACTGATAACCATTGATATTTTGCCGATACTTACTGAGATCAGTAATATGCTCTGAGATCCATGTCGTCACCATTTGTAACGATCTGCTTTGACTCTGACTTCTAGACTCGTCGGGAAGAAGATCTTTTTTCTAAGAGTGGAGCCGCCGGATATTCCCAATCTCAATTACACTCTCGATCTCTCGCTCCAGAAATTGCGAACATTTGGTCGATGAGTCAATTGGCCTCTTTCTTATTCCTTTTCATATTACCTTTTCAATCTTTTCTTATTCAACTTTTTCGTATTCCCTCCCTACTTTCACTTTTCACCATCCCTAACCCATTCCCCCTCTTTTCGCCTCCATCTCCTTCACTGGCCCACCCCAGAAATTGATCAGCGGTGTCGTTTCCTTTTCTTGAGTGATTCATATTTTACATTAAATAAGAAAGTAGGATTACAAGCCAAAAATTAATTAAAAAAAAAATTCAGCTTTTTGTTTGCTTTAGCTTGTCGAGTTTTGATTTTTACATAAAAAAAAAATCACAATTTTGATATAAAACGACCCAGACAGGGATTCAGAATTAGCGTAGAATTACTTCATAAAAAAGTTTCAAAACAATTTTTTCTCTAAGCTGCAATATCGTGCGTGCGTGCAGTTTTTAATTTTTGACGTTGTGGAACCTGATCTAAACTATATTTTATGATTGGACAAATTAGATATTTTACCACTGTAAAGTATTTAATATTAACCAATCATGATCCATCTAACTAACAACCCACTTATTTGTAAGTGCTGAAATTACTTGTAATTTCAGCACCAGAGAGATTTGAATTTAACTTAGAAATTAGTTGTCTCTCCAAGAGAACTTCAGCAGCCGCAACAAACCAGTATACCCTAGATCTATTGAGCCTAGCAGAGACTAGTTAAACATCCTGAGACTAGAAAGTATAAGAGTAAGATTAGGATCGGTATTAGACTAAGAAGTTGCACGAATCTATCCGGCCGAAAATAAGATAGCGTGACGAGCAGACGGTGTACCCTATCCGAAATTACTCTATGAGTTAACCAACTCGGTTCAAACTCATCTGGTGCAACCATAAGTCTCGAATAAGACCTTAATAGCTTAGAATTAACCAAAATAGATTAGAATTTAGACAAAACTTTTTCAAAATGTTATACGATAATAATTTAATCGAAATGTCTCTACGACTAAATAGATCAGAGCCGATAATCCGAACGATAAAAGAACTACCCGGAATTGGAAGAAGACCTCGAACAAGAGACGACATACGACAAAGTAGAAACTTACCAAATAGTTTTATGATCGTACGGCAAAAGCCAACACAAACTTTTATATTTAGAATCTTATTAGCAATGAATTTAGATTTTCATTTGCAAACATAAAATTTTGAAGTAAATCTTCATGATCATTTCAGGCGCTAAACAGAATTATTAATATACAATAACGATTGATAAAAAGATCTCAGATCGTTTTCCTCGTTTCTGCAGTCTTATATAAAACATGTTTGAAAAATATTTATTGAAAATGAAAATAAAAAAATAGTAGCATGACAATAAACTGTTAGTAATCAGAAAATCATCTGTTGTCCCAGCTTCATCACCTAAACATAACAGCAATCATAAGCTCACTAATATCATTAAAAGACTAAATCTTTTTCGTAAATAAAATTAAACCAAATTAAACTTAAATTTACTTAATTTTAAAATTAGATGATCAAGGCTTATCCTTGGATCTCAATAATTTTTTTATTTCATTAAATTTAAAACCTGATCCTTGGATCAAAAAGAACAATTTTGTTCTCCCCCACCCACTTAACAAGTGTCTAACGACCTCAAACGTCGATTCACTATCCAACCCTTCCAAAGACCCAAGACTAATAGAAATTTTTAAATAAAACCAACCATTCAATTTAGGATAAACAGTGAAGAACTTCGGTTATTCATCCTTCACTTGAACCCTCTTCTTACCAGACCCAGGATAGATCTTAGACTTAGTAAGTTTAAAATAGTACCTAACGAATTATTTGCGTTCTAATTATACCTGAACCTTGTGGATCGATTTACTATTCTCCAACCCTTGAACACAATCACTACCCCTAAGTAAGATTAAGTAAGTTAACACCTTAGCTTAGACTAGCCACGAGAAAGTAAAAAATCATTCCTCGGAATCGATATACTTTTCTCTCCAACCCTAAATAAAAAGACCCAGGTTAAGCTAACCAAAAAATTGTAAGGACTAACAGTCTAAGAAAATAGAAAATACCTAACAATTTTTTGCATCCCTCGTCCTAAACCTTATGTCATTCAAAAATCTAGGAAATAAACAAACAATCGTTTTACACAATTGTGAGATAGATAACCAAAAATACGATCTTGTCATCACACCTCATACACAAACAGTTGGATACATTAGAACAAAACGACTAACAATGAAAAGAAAAATCATAAACAAACAAAGACAAATCACACGAAAAAGATTTTCAAAAAATAGAAACGCATTTTCAGAATCAAAAGCCAGCAATTTAGATGAACTTTACAAATTAAAAGAATCAATTGATAAAAGTTGTACCATTCACGATCAAATATATTTTTCCGATTCAGAAACAACTTCAAATTCATCAAAAAGAGGAAAAAGAAGAATAAAAAAGCAATACAAACACAAACCAGTACACTTGTATAATTGGAATCAACCAATTAGACACCTCGATATTTATATATTAACAGTCATTAAACGAAAAAATGAGCCACACTCAAAGTGACGATAGTCCAGATGACGAAGAGGTTTACCCCTTCCTCATAGATGCACCCGATAATAGAGGGCAACATGATTTTTGCAAGAATTTACTCGTAAATTTGTTGGAACCCGGAATCAGTCCATGCAAAGCAGAATTCCCAGAGGTAAAAAACAAAAGACAAATTATTAAACATTATTTGAAAGATATATGTAACTTAACACAACAATATGGAATCTACACCATAGAATTCAGCATACCAAATACGAATCATCGTAAATATGTAATTCAAACAGATGATCTTGAATTAGAATTTTCAAAAGTATTCTTAGAATATATTAAAAGCATACAATATCATAATTCACAAAGAGCAAACTCTATATTCACTAACGAAGTTTTTGCAATAATATATACCTATATTTCTATATTAGAAAAAACAGAATTTCAAAGTATCTCACCAACTGAAACATCCAAACATACAAAAGTACGACATGAAATCACGTTATTTTCAACTTTTTACATATAATCAAACAAAATTTCAAAAAAGACGATGTTTCATAACACACAAAACATGACTTACAAAAATTTTTGGCATGGTTTATAATAGATTATTTCACACATAATATAGACTTAATTTCACAAGCAAGAAAAAATTTCAGACCTCATAATTCAAATGATGATACTGCCATTACAGAACAATCAGACTACGTTTGGGACCCTGAATGGTCTCATCCTACATTTATAAATATCCCACAATCAATCTCAAGTCAAACAATAAGTACAATATCTTACCACAGAGATTATGTAAAAGTAGTACCACTAACCATTGATGCAACACCATTAAACTACAATACATTTTTACCTGATACACAAAATAACAGTTTAAATTCGACCGTTATACACAATGAAAACCTTAATGGAACTAGAAATCTTACACAACAAGATATTCAAACGCCATCACACTTCATAAATGAAGAAATTGTCCAAACAACAACTACACATTAAAGCATTTCACCAATACATCCAAATTTAACAACACCAAGAAAAACAAATACTTCACTGGCACAAGTTACCTTACAATCAACCGTTAAACCTTCGGTTGCTCCAAAATATTCGCATATATATTATCAAACATTTAGACCCATGACAGTACCATCAAAACCATGAAGAACGTTCACAAGAAACGTTTTTGCCGAACACAATTTAATTATGCACATTCATCAAAAACAAACTACCCCCCACGAAAAACTAATAATAATCATGTATGTTCTCACTATTGGGATAACCCAATGACAACAACTAACTCAGTAAATTTTCGAACTAATTCACATCCTCCACAGGATCATAGTGAAAATTACCCATTCTTTCAACAAAATAAAAATAAAAAGCAAGCACCTCATCATACGGATTACTTATCATCTGATGATGATTGTTTACAACCAGACATTTTTGCACCATACACCCAAAAATACAAAATTTTACCTTGCAAAAGACGAAACATCACCCCGACTAGAATGCAAATATGCAGTAAAAACTGACATTGAACAGTCACAAAGAAATAACCTACAACATTTCCCACTTTACTTAGATTGCCAAAATAATCACTACGAAGTTGATCTACTTGGAACATCAACTTTCAAACCAATTCCATACTCACAATGTATAAAAAATAACACCCAACAAAAACGAATAAAACACCACTCCCATAAAAAAGACCTTTTTCCGTTAATTGAAAAAGAAAATTTAACTGATAAAATAAATTCATCAGGACCACAAACAAATGATTCAAAATACACAATAAATCAAGTTTTTGACCTCCATGACCCACTTGACACAATTCCCTTATCTAAATTAGAAACTGAAAATATTTTTCTCCCTCCAACAGATAAAATTACAATTAATATCTTGAAACAATATCAAATTATTAGACAACTAAAATCATGGCACAAATACAAAACTAAGCCCGTAAAGGCAGATACCACAATTTTAGGAAATAAAACACTCCTCCGATATTTCCGAAAATTTAATAATACAACAATTAATGAAAACACAGACATTCTAGACTACCAATTAAATGATTCTACAGTTCCCTGTCTCCCTTTAAGTATGATTCTAATAGCTTTTAACATTTCACATACATAAAAACACTAAAGGACACTCTGGATCAGAGAAAACATATTCAAACTTTACACAAAATTTTTATTTCCCAAATGCACCAATTTGGATAAAAGTACTATGCAATGATTGTATAGTATGTCAGCTAAATAAACCTTATCCAAATCAAAAACAAATAGCACAAAAACAATATTTTAAAGGACAAAGATTATATTTTAACCATCGTATTTCATTCGATACAAAAAGACCAATTTCACCATCCTCTGAAGGAAACTCCTACATTATGGTAATTGTTGATACATTTACACATTATGTAGCACTCAACCCAGTACCACATTGTAACGCTTATTATGCTTACACAACACTTTATGAACACTGGATAGCTAAATTCGGATCACCCGAAATCTTAGTTACAGACAACGGTACAGAATTCATAAATAATGAAATCATCACACTATGTCACTTATATAACATCAAACATAAACCGCGTACATCTCATGCACCTTGGACAAATGGTTTAGTCGAAGGTATGAACCGTTCACTACAAAAATATCTTAGATGTATCATAAATGGAAACGATACAAGATACACAGAATGGTCAGCAGATGTAAAATTATTTCCCTTAGCATATAATTCCCAAATTACGACAACTCTAGGAATGTCACCATACGAAATGGTTTTTAATCAAAAGCCACGTAAACCAATTATGTTTACAGCAAACTCTCATAAAAATACACAAGGTCATTGCCAACCGAATAAAGACTCAGTTTGTTATAACCTACTTTTACACACGCATAATGAAGATCATTGTCATCACCCACAAATCCTTAAATTAGCCTCCGGTACACACGCCGAATGGATTTTAAATAGAAATGAAAAAACACAATGAAATTAACCAAAAAGTAACAAAAAAATTGTTAGAAAGGCAAAACATTAATGAACAAATAAATTCACGCTTTACACCAGCCTCAGATTTAAAAATTGGAATATTTGTCTTAATAGCTAATTTTAATACACAAAAAGGAATTTATAAAAAAATTACATCCCCTTCGCAAAAGATCATACCAAAAAATTGCCAAACCCACTGACGTAACATATAAAATCACCGATTCAGACCAAAAGAAATTGTTCAACATCGAAACAATCTATTGCCTTACTACCCAAAAGAATACGCACTACGCAAATTAACTCAATTATATTCTTTCACAGGTTTAAAAGTTATTCAAAATCACCCACATACGGAAAATGAAATAAATGAACAAAACGATATTCACCTTGAAAAACAAAATAAAAAACCAACTACAACCCAAAACAATACAAAAAAGCTAGGTAAAAAATACCTCAAAAAGAAAGAAAATAGAAAAATGATAGAAAAAATTATACCACAAGAACAAGTCGAGAAATCAGAACATAGAGAGTCATCACGACTTAGAAATCAACCACGTAAAAACTACAAAACATTCATCCCACAATCTAAAATATTAAAGTTGGTTGAATTTCAAAAACAGCTTTAATTTTAAAATTCATAATCTTTGCACCTCTGAAACATTTTGAACTTTCATTTTTCAAAATAACATGCTGACAAACACGCAGCGATTCTAGTTCAAAATTGGCCAATAGGTCTATAACTATAACACAAACCAATTAGACGAAAGATATTAAACTCCAGGCATATCTATAACTATAACTTTACAACCTCCAGGTCAAAAATAAGCAAACCACTCAAACTTGACAACTAAAATAAATACCACCATTATATCATAACCCTCCCTTATCTAATAACGCAAAGATCAACAATATTTTCCCAACTCAGACCTCAAAAACCCCCCAACCAAAAATGATAAACTAGCCTAACGACCGTATTAATTTAGCCTAAAGTACAAAAATCTCAAAAATACCCCAGATCACCTGACAAATAAAAATAAAGCAAAGAAGACCTCCCGAACACCATAAAATTCGCCCCCAACAATTTTTCACAAAACTCAACCCACTTGTCAAAAAATCCATAAATAATTCGACCACATTTGAAAATTGCCCCAAAACAACAAAAAATATTCGACCAAGAAGCCATTTCTTAAATGCTCTTCTATCGATCAGTCAATACAATTTTCAACATTTTCATAAATTTTTTAACAATACTTAAACTTTTATTCATATTTCTCTTTGATACTTTTGAAGCTTTTATAATAGTTTTAATCATTTTTTGCAATATTTTTTAAATTTTCTACTCACTATTTGAAATATATCTCCAACTTTCCCAAGTCATTGACCATATTCACAGGTACCAAAACCCAAAGTGTATTTAAATGATACGAACCATTTTTAGTAGACAGATAGTTTTTTACTATTTGTAATTTTTATAACATTTTTATCATCCCTAATATTGACAATATGCAAATGTATAAAGAAGGCAATCATAACACTCGCCTTAGCAACAATCCTTTTAATTTTTTTCCTTGAAGAATACAACAATAAACATAAATTTTTTCACTAAGAAAAATCAATCAGAAAACCCTCAAAAATTGCTAACCAACAATCACACAGTCAGTCTTCACCGACATCATCCCAAGAAAACCCGACAATACCTACAACTACCAAAAACCCCCAAACATCTACACGAATTTCTTTCCAAGATAACCCATACACCTTTGAAAAACGACACGCTCGCTCATCTGAACCATTAGAACCAGTTCAGCGACAGGCACCTCTAAGTGAACCAACATATAACTTGTACCCAACACTACCACAAGAATTAAGTAGAATAAGAAATATTAGTCAAAACCAAAATACAGTTGAAATAAATAGACAAATTATACATCCACGACGAAATAGAAATTTTCAAACCCCCCGAGTTCATTTTGATATACCCCAATCCCCATCAACAAGTACTCCAGAAAACCCAATTAGCATATTACCGGAAACCCCTACACTTCTTTCACAACGTAGCACCTCAAGTATACCCTCAGATTACTTAGGTTCAACACCAACATCTGAACAAATACGTGACAATCCTTTAACCCCCCAAACCAAACATCACGACTACCATATTGGACAACACAGTCATTCACACAAGGTGAACCAAATTTAATAAATGACCCAATAGATATTTCTACGGATACAACAACATCAACATCACTACCAGAAACATTATCACTACCGTCAACACCATCAATAAGCCAGATTTCACCGACGCCTTTCCCACTGAATTTTCCAAATAACCTCGACGCTAGATATCGAGAACAATCATCAACAAATATCCCTTTAAGATTAGATTGGAACACGTTCACAGCACCCCCACCATTATTTGGACAACATCCAGAAAGTAACCGACTCCACAGTTGGGCACTCCATAGACTACAGTATAGACAAGACATCCACGAAGACATTCGTGACCATAACATCCAAATACTCCAACAAAATAGTCTACAATCAAAATTTGAAACCCAGGTTAAACTTAACAACATTGCTCAACATCCTTACCCATTAAACCTACCCAATATAACAGCTCAATCGCTACCACCACCATTTATAACAACTGAAGTAATATATAAATACGACAGATATACCAAAAAGACAATTGGTTAAATCACATTTTATAACCCATACTCAGGATTATCATACACATGTATACTCTAAAAATATTGATACATCTCCAACTCTTTTTTCTAATAATTTCCGATCAGAGCACAAACCCTTCTCCCCGCACAGGACCCCAGGACTTATTAGTAACACACTACGATTGTGAAGAAAATGAACAAAAAACACTACACAAATATGCAATAAATCAAGTATCACAATGCGAAACAGAACCACAAGCTATAGAAACTACAAATGTAATAGCGACACTGTATTCAAAAGCCCGAGCAACAACAGTCATATGATATAAATTTACAGCAACATTTTCCGAAAAGAAGGTACATTGTTCACAAGTTTCAAACGGAAATAAAAACCGACTTGACCACGAATCATTCTACCAAAGTAATATAGAACGACTTCTACACCTAAATCCCGATGATTGTAAAAACGATCTACTCAGATTAAACATCACAAGATGATAATACATATGAACAAACTATAGAACAACCCCATACCACCGCTTTTCAGTCTCAAAATAATCATTTTTTCAGCCCACGATGAGCCGGCAACTTGGATCCCTACACCGCTCAAATTTCCACCCAACCAACCTCAACACTCCAATCACAATAATCCCACTTTTTGCTTTCCCGCCACCCGATTTTTCAACTATTAATATATCGTCAAGCATGAATTCGGATACTAATTCAGATATTTCAGTTTTATACTCCATTTCACAACTTAATAACCCTAATATAGAAACCCCTGACGAATTTGCAGACTCCGAACCATCTCCATCCAATAATTTTCAGACCAACTCCTCAGTTTTTTTCAAAACCCCCTTTTCAACCGATCCCACCAAATAACCCACTCCCATCCGTTTCCACTCCTTCTTATGTTTCACAAGTAACCCCAACCTATTCTCCATTTCATTCCGACCGATCATCTAATTCTCCAGATACCCCTCAAATCTCCCAGGATCTCGAAAATTTTATCACCCTACAACAACAGCTAATACACCCTAACACCCTCACTATAAATCAAATTTCATCCACAATAGAATCCTCAAACCCACCTACTCCTTCACCCTCCTCAGCTTACACTGCATCATTAGCACAATCATCCACATCCACCGAATCATCAAATAGCACTCACCGAGCTTATCGCACTTTTAAAAGAAAATTCCCGAACCATCCATTCCCGACCAAACCAGGAACAGCATGCGAATATATTAATCATCCACACCACACCAACACAAAAGATTTTCTAGCAATCACCTTACCCTCATTCCCACAATATACTTTAAACACACCTAACGACACTAACGACACGCATAGTTTTGTAGATGAACATGTTTTAATGCCTACACTTCATTGGACAGCATATTACCATTTTACTAATCCCCTTTGCCTGCCACTATCTAATACTCATAACGATATAGAAAAGAATAAAGATATGCTATATAGACTCACCGCAACACTAACATCTAGACAATTTACTTATATAGGATATGAAAAATCACTAAAAACATTCACTGCACCCCGAGCTAACGAATTTACAATAGAATATTACGACCATAATATCATCCGAACTAATCAAGAACAATTTTTAGATGACGACCGCTTCGCTAACCCACAATTAACAGAAGAATTCTTCATCAAAACATCATATGTATTCACACTTAACACTTTTGATAGAAAATATGATCACATCATTTCTGAAGCACTAACTGATATTCAAGCTTACGAAAGTTTTAAAGAAAAATTTCAGTTATTTTCACTAACTTTTCACTTCCTTGCACCACATGAACGCAATTTGCACTGTTCACACGACATTATGTTACGCACTAAACAGACTCACACATATACATAATATCGCTTCATACAAAATCATTTTGATCTACATACTCCATCAAGACAACCACACCATCGTTTTCAGTTTCTTAACTCGATGTACACTTCAACATTTTTTCTTAATTTCACCTATTGCATCAAGGATACTAACCTCCACGGCATCCTCCGCAATTATGACCCAGTAACACAAATGTATATATTTTGTCCCATCACGAAGACCTTTAATGCCGAAGAATCCAGACCCTTCCTTATCCCACATGAATTTATCCAACCTATAGAAATCCCTATATTAGAATTTATTCACAATACTAAATATAATCACAAAATATATAACCTCATTCAAAACACACCTTATGAGTTTGCAGTAGGCACCAAAGAACTAAAAACCATTAAAGCACTTCAATTGCTTTGGCCACTGCTCCAAACTAAAAACATCATTCGCATAATAGCAAAATTACTAACAAATTCAGACATAATACGCGACATCTTTCCCCGCGGCTTTTTCCCAGACGATTAACAGGTAAGTATAATTTTAAAATATTATTAACTAATAAGTTTAAATTAATACAAATCATTCTTTACTCATGTTTCTTTTAGATTTTTAGTCTTCATACCACGATCATCTGCAAAAAACAGAAAAAAAAATCAAAAAATAAACTTGTTAAAACTTTTCTAAACTTCATTAATATTTTCCACAAGATAATCTGATAAAATTCATACCAAATGTAGTAAATTAATCTATAAATTACTCCCCCATAAAGCAGTAAATTTAAATATGATGAAAATTTATAACTTTAAATTTCCCCCAAAACTAGCAATAAAAGTGAAATTTCATGTAATAAATTGATAAAATGAAAATGCAGTACTAACCTTTTGTTATTTTCATTCACTCGCACAGGAATTCTATCCAAACTCGCACAGCTCGCACACGAAGAATTGTTAAAATAATGATTTTCAGTTTCAAGCTTTCACACTCAACAACTCTAACACACGATAACAAGTTTCAAACTTTCCTTTAACCCGGTTGGAAAGGAAGTATATACTTAACCAAATTAACCAACGCAGCTTACTAAACACCACAAATCATAAAATAACAGCATGACTAAGAAAAGAAAACCAACGGTACCCAAACCGGATTAACCCAGTTTAAAACTGGATAATTTATTCTTTTGAAGACTATTTTAAAGTCTAAGAAAGAAATAATAAAACACAAAAAAGTCGAAGGACAAACCCATAACAAAAACAATTTGATTTTTGAAAAAAGGACACAACCAAAGGAACATAAGAAAGACCAACATAAACCCAACATAAAACGTTACCACATAACAGGACCTCTCAAAGAAACCGCACGAAATCAAACTCCCACTCCTGGCCTAACCCACCAGAGAGGACGTCCTGAACATGCTCTATAGCCGGCCTAACCCACCGCGCTGCATCCACGCTTTGTGACCACACTTCTATTTTTAATAAGAAGTACTCAAGGGTGAGTAACTTTTCAAAATAACCGAACTAAAACAAAATGCTTTTGTGAAAACAACTAACTAAATTCATAATTAAAAAAACCGAACTAATAAAAATTTTATAAAATTTAAATCACACCTTGCAGTATATAGATCAACACACAACAACAAAGACGAACATCCAAAGACAAAATGACCCCACTACACTCGAACAAGAATGGCTGACCACAACCGTATGCCGTCCACAATCACAACTCAAAGGATTTAGAGTACGACTTGACTTCGCAGAAAAGGACTTCATTGAACTAGACCACTGACCACCTCGATGTTCAAGTATACGTACAGAGTTACAAGGCATCCCTTCCACGCACAATCTCCACGCCATTCCCAGACGAGGTTGAACACAAAACAAGTTCTCTACATAATACAGAAAAACCCGTCATAGCAAACCATTTTGAAATCAGATTGATTTCGTTGGGAAACACAGTCGTTGTCACAAGAAGACACAACGATTGATGCCCCTAACTCCAGCGTCCTGGAACTTCTCTAACAAGAGGAACCGGACAAGAATACGATGTTCGCCAAATACCAACGTTTATCATCCATCCTTTGAATTGCAGAAAGATAATTCTAAAAAACTTTGTAAAACCCGGATGGGTGGAACCTGATCTAAACTATATTTTATGATTGGATAAATTAGATATTTTACCACTGTAAAGTATTTAATATTAACCAATCATGATCCATCTAACTAACAACCCCATTATTTGTAAGTGCTGAAATTACTTGTAATTTCAGCACCAGAGAGATTTGAGTTTAACTTAGAAATTAGTTGTCTCTCCAAGAGAACTTCAGCAGCCGCAACAAACCAGTATACCCTAGATCTATTGAGCCTAGCAGAGACTAGTTAAACATCCTGAGACTAGAAAGTATAAGAGTAAGATTAGGATCGGTATTAGACTAAGAAGTTGAACGAATCTATCCGACCGAAAATAAGATAGCGTGACGAGCAGACGGTGTACCCTATCCGAAATTACTCTATGAGTTAACCACCTCGGTTCAAACTCAGTTGATTTCAAAGGATTATAAAATTTTTTCTTTTTGCACTGTATACTCTCCTCAAAATAAGGTTTGCCCAACAAATGAACTGCGCAGTTTTAAGACTGCTTTAGTGAAACGGGGGTTTTTCTCATGAACAAAGAACAGAATGGGCAAAAGACCTAGAACAAAAACAGTCGAAAGTCAATTATTCAAATGAATCAATTGCCATTAAATTGAAAGGAATTTAAAAAAGCAAGATTTGCTTTTTTATAACGAAATCCTTGAAAAAAAATAAATATTAATCCAATTCGTCGGCAGCAGTGACAAGTTTGAACTTTTTTTTATAATTTTATAATGTTTCACCATTCTTATTATCAAGTGCCAGGAAATTTTTCTTTCTATGAGACTTTCGTTCATTCTGTCCAAATTTTAGAAGACTGAAATCTGGTTGGCTAGTTTTAATGTTCACCCATTTGTTCCTTCGCTGGGATTCCACCAACAGAATGGCAAACAAAGTGCAAACATGTAATTTATATCAATTCGCCTCATATCAAATATATTAGTTCAAAGTGATCAGTCGGTTGACCTCGAGAAGAAAAGAAGAAAAAGAAAAAAACTTCAATTGAAACTTGTAATGAAACTTGAAATGAAACTTAAAATGAAACTTCAAATGAAATAAGATTTTTTGCGAATTCACGTTCTGACCACAATTGTTCGTTTAAAAAGAATCCCAAAATTGACAATGATAAAAAAATGATTATTAAGAACCCTGAAGTCAATCTGGTTAAAAACAATTGATCTTAAATCTATCAAAGTTTCTTCCGATCGATCGACTATCTAATTATTATTTCCCCTAATTTTTGTTGTCAAAATTTACCTTTGTTTTTTTAAACATTTATTTGACGGGTTATTAATCATGATGTTGAACAACAATCAAGATGCTATGGTGGGAACGGCTGTCAGCTCCACTCCTGCTCGAGGTTCCGTGAGTAAAACAAGTGACACCAAATTGAGCGGGTTACAAAAAAAAATTGATGGGCTTAAATTGATTTCGGGTGCTCAACAATTACGTATTCAAGAGTTGGAAAAAATCTACTGAAAATGCAGGAATGACTGCGTGTTCAGGTAAAATATTTAAGAAAAATTAGTGTTATAATATTGAATCCTCCTTACGATGTGTTCATTTTGACAGACGTAACAATGGAAAATCTACAATTTTTCAAGAGTTTTTCGGGTATAACAATCAATTAGGAAGGTATGAAAGCCTGCTATGTCTTGCCTGGTGATACAGGTTTTTTTTCCCAGCATAATATGTAAAATCATTTATTTCGGGGACAAAACGTAAATCTGGCAAAAAAGAAGGACTCTTGGAAAAAAATCAACCCAATATACCAAATTTTTTTTTATTTTAAATGAAACCTTGCCAAAAGCTGACGCGGAGATCAAGGCAGCTGCTGTTCGTATGGGGTTTGAGACGTAGACCAACAATCGCATTGGATCAGTTGCAGTTACTGGTGAAAATGGATAGGAAAATACTCAAAGTTAATAGTTTGGATGATCTCAAAAAACTGGAACCAAATGCGATCAAACGAAAATTTGTTGAGGTTCACAACATCAGCAGATATGCAAATGATAGAGTCTCACTAGAGGAAAAAACCATATATGAGCAACAAATAGACTCATAAACTCTAAACAGTTACACGAACTGAAACTTTTTGTTGAGTATTTCCTACTTTGTGTTATGATAAAAACGAAAGATATAATGAATTGATACTAAAGCGCCATGCAACATTAACTAAACTTGATATATTAATTTGGAAGAATTATTTTGGGATTTTTCCTCGTTTTTACAATTTGGTTTGAAATTTCAAGTAAGTCAAACTATAAGAGAATCAACTGAACCAAAATTGGTTACTGTTTCTTATTGTTAGCCAACACAAGTTTTAGATTGAACCCAGACTGCCAGTTCCATTTACCCTAAAAACAAGTGTAAGTTAGATACATATGAATTTAATCTCTTTTACTTGAAAAAAAAATTGTCCACTTTTGCTCCCACTTCTGACAAAACATGTACAAAAATGTTGGGACAGACAAATTTTTCCAGACAGTTTTAAAATTGCTAAAGTTAAACCTCTCTTCAATGAAGGAACTGATCTAGACCCCTCAAACCACGAGCCAATTTCTCGTTTACTAGTTTTAGATAAACTTTTCGAACGGATCTTTTATAAGAGATTGAACCAATATCTCAATGAGTATCAATTTTTACAATTTTGGATTAAGATCAAAGAGGAGTACAATTGATGCTCTGATAACCATAATAGAGGAAGTGCGTCAAGGTTGGAACCCTATACAACGAAGGCACAGTGCGCATTCATTGACCTTCAAAAGGCCTTTGTTACAGTCGACCTCATGCTTTTACTTGAGAAATAAAATATATGGTTTTCGGAAACCTGTTTTGGATCTTCTTAAATCATTTTTATTAAACCGATAACAATACGTTGCCACCAAAACCAAATTTTCTCAAAACAAAAATTTGAATTATGGAGTACCACAGGGATACATAGTAGGTCCGCTTTTTTTCATCATGAATGTAATTGACTTTGAACTAAATCGAAATAGTGGAAGTAATCTAATTTTAGATGCAGACGACAATGTCATAAAAACAACAGCTAGAAACATGGAGTTAACCAAAAGTCACCAGAAAGCGTTGAAAAAATTAGCAAATTGTTTAGAAGAAAAAAAAACTGACCCTAAATAAGGATGAAACAAAAACAATGATACTATCTGAAACGAGCAGCGAAAAATCAGGTGTAAAAAGGAATGGAAGAGAAACTTTCGTTCCGATACTTAGGTCATCGAATTGACTCAATTGTTCAAAGCTTTTCTTCATTGATCATATTGAAAATAGTTTGTCGAGGTTTTGTGGTATGTATTAGAGGTTCAGAAGAATGTAAGGTGAAGACCAATCACTGAAAATTTATGAGAAACGCTTTATACAGTACGGCATTTTGGCTTATGCGTCAACAGACAGAATTAATTTAGAAACAATTGAACTCAAAATCAAACGACCAATGAAAATTTTTTGATTCTAGAGAAAAACTGAGAGCATCGAAGAAATAAAACAAAAACGAAAAATTTACTTTGTAAAATAATTAAATATCTCAGATTTATTAGAGTTACTACGTATGGTATTGAGAAAAAGTGCATATCGGTCATAGTCCAGGAAGCTGTAGCTGAGAAAAAAACCAAATGCATTTTTACTATGAAGGTTTCAGCTAGGCAGATACCTGCGCATTCAAAAGGTAATCAAAAAACTTCGATAATTGTTAGAATTAGCAAACTTTTCAACTTTGTTCTAAAATAATACCCAAATTTTGTAATCAGGATTCAGTGCTGCACAGAATATCAATTACAAAGTTCAATAATGAGTTTTTGGACAGTTTATTCAAGAAAATATCAACTGGTCAAACTCATTTTCGAATACAAATGAAATTTAAGAAAAAATTGCTGTCAGCGTTAGGTATACTGCTGAAATTTCCCTGTTTTTGCTCCAAAGTTTTTCAACATTTTTTCACTAAACCATTTTTATTGATTTTTTGTTTATTTATTGATGTAAAAACCAACAAAAGTCATAGCAGGATCAGAGGCGCCTGGAAACTGGCTGCAAAAATCCACTCGCGTTCATTTGGTTTTAAATGTAGTAAATTTTACAGTGAATGCAATCTACGTTTATTTTTATATGCTTCTACTTATTACAGATATCATTATGAACTATGAGTCAGTTATTGCCATCTCAAACGAATGAACGTTTATTCAATCAAAACCAATTTAGTCATAAAATAATCTTGAAAAAAAAACGATATATCTATGGATAAAAGTTTTTTGGTGCTCAAAAAACTAAAATTCTACATTTGAATTGATTCTCCCATTACAGCTCAACGAAAATAAAATTTTGGTCACTCAAAACTTCAAAAAACCTTGCATGTTGTGGGGCAAAAATGTTCTTGTTCGTCGAATTGATTTAAAGAAATTTGTTTCTCGCCCACAAACAATAAATTCTGCATATGTATGTACATTAGCAAACCTTTGGTTTTCTTTCAGAAATACATGAACAGATTTTAATGATTCTAGTATCAATTAATTCAGACCAAAATAGATTTTCCATATTTGTGCGGCAGTGAATGGTAATATTAATTCGAGTTTCTAATAGTTTTAGTTTTCGAGTCTTTTTAACAAAAAAAAACAGATGGTCCTGAAAGTGTACCTTCTGGTTCGGTTGATAGAGTTTTTTCATGGTTCTGAAACGTAAACAAACCGCACAACTTCGAAAACAATGCACTAGAAAAGGAATTGAAGGTTTCAGTGAGGTTTGGAAAACACAGACTGGTTTTTTCAAAGATCAAAATCTTTTAGCAATTCATTTCAGTAAAATTGTGAACTGCATCTGTCCCATTTCAAGCTTGAATTGTTATAGGCAAAAAGCTGGTTTTCTCATAAGCCATGGTGATTGTTTAGGCTGTAGTATATCTAATTTCAGGTAATAATCTCTCGATTTGACCTCACTAAAATCAATTCCACTGTTGTAGATTTTCTATGGTATACGCTCACGAGTAAATATTGAAAAAAAAACGTTCACAATAACAGCTATTTTATGAACGCCACATCCTTTTTTGTATTTTTTGCTCAATTTCACTGATATTTTGTGATTAGTTTAGTTGCCTTACTATTTTTTTTAAAAATCATTGCTGGGATTTTTGTGCCTCTGAAAAAAATTTTGTCTGATAGTTTTTGAAACCATTAGCATTTTTGTTGATCGAATTTCTGATTTGTTTTAATAATTCTCTGTGCGCTGCCGACTAACTATTTACCCAAAAATTGGCAATTTGCCGCTTCTTTCTCGTACGTTTATGTAAAAGCTTTCTTGCATTCTTATTTAAAAGCATTCTAGAACGCCAAATTTTGTTCAATGAGCCAAATTTCACTGCTTAAATCCAACGTTTGGCTGTTTTTCCTTTTCCTCCCAACCTCACATGAGCATCAATTTTATGGTGTAATGAGGGGTTTTACAAGGTTGATTTTGAAAACCAAATATGTTTGTCATGGCCTAATTAGTCAGCATGTCAATTTTCATAACAATCGATCGTTGCGAACAGGAATTTTACTTAGGGAATAGGGAAAAATGCTCATAATCCAATTTTATAATCATTTACTACTTGAAAAAAATAAGAATGTAAAATAACAGGATAGTAGGTGGGGGGGGGGGGGTGTTGGGAAGTGGGTTAAATTATCGAGTTTTAAATTTTTGATAATTTAACTTATTTTTTCATGAACCTAATCTATGCGAACCTAATCTTTGAACGTAGGAATTGTTACTATTTAAGGCGCGCTTTAATGGCGCAAAACTCTGGCAAACAAAGAAAGTCTAAACCTAAATGTAATGTTCAAGTCTTTATGCCCATCCTTATACACAAGTCTTATTGTTTGTTATATCAAAATCAAGTAAGTTGTGACAAACGAATCATTCCCATTGAAGCCTCACAGGTTACAGTGCTGATTTAAATTATCCGGAAAAAATTTGGCTCTTTTCCAATTTCCCCCCTTTCAAAATACCGAGTTTTATGTTTGTTTTACGTGTTATTACGGCTAAATGCGTGATGTTACGCTGTAAAGTATGAAGAACAAATCTGTTCAAAATTGTCGATTTGTTCACCACGCCAAATTTCATTGCATTATGACAACGTTAAATAGATTTTTCAAAATTGAATTTGAAAGAAGGGGAGGCACTTAGCACAGTGGTAAGGCGTTCACTTTGAAATCGTCAGATCGCTTATTCGATCCCATGCCATGGCAATGATAGTGTGTGAGGACAATCTATCACTTGACCTCCAGTTTCAGGTCTACCACAACCTGACCAATTTGGCTGCAATTGTGGTACCACGTAAAAAGTTCTAGACGCAAAAAAAGGCCTTGAGTCGCAAAAAAAAACAGCTTCGCCCAGCAAAATCATACTGTCTGGAATGTGGGGAGATAATAAAAATGCACTATCCTCGACAGGACTGTTAAGGCCTACTGATAGCTCCTCTGCGATTCGCAGGAACTACAATTAAAGAAGGGGGAACTGGAAAAGAGCCGAAAATTTATAGACTTGAAATTTAAAATGCGTTCCTCTCAAATTACGTTAATAAGGTCAAAACTGATATTGACAATACTTTTTTAAATTTTAGCCCAATCAATATTGTGCAATTTGTTTTGCGAAAATGTTATCCAAAAAACGTATCATTTTGGTTTTTATTAGTCAATAAAAAATTACGATTAAGGTATTACCATGTAGCAAGTACTGAAAAAACTATAAGAAAATGATCATATTACGTCGCCCAACAAAATTTAAAGAGGAATATCGAGAAAATTATTTAATTAAATTATCTTATTTTTTTTGTTTGATCGCCAAAAAAAGACATCGTTACCAAATAAACGCCAATTTTTTTTATTTAGAAAAATAAATTTTATAAATTTTACGCAAGTTAATGGAGATTATACCCTTCCTAAGTAGTTTTGGCTCTTTTTAACTCCCCCTTCCACCTCACACGACCATCCATTTTATGGTCTAACGAGTGGTTTTACGAGGTTAAATAAGAAGACCAAATATGTTTGCCATGGCATAATCAGTCTGCATGTCAATTTTCATGACAATCGGCCAATGTGAACAAAAATTTTATTTATAAAAATTTGCAGGTGGGGGAAAAGAAAAAAGAGCCGTAGTTTTGGACAAGTAATTGAAAAGGTAATTTTTTTGTAATTCTTAGTTAACAAATCAAATTTTCGGGTAAAATTTGCAAAAATAAATTACACCACATTAACTCTTCGTCAATTTTCGTTTAACTTGAAAATTGCAAAAACAAATTACACCACATTAACTCTTCGTCAATTTTCGTTTAACTTGAAGACCCAATTTGACAAAAAAAACGCATTGTACGTTTTGTCCGGATAATTCAAGTCAGCACTGAATAATTAAAAGCCCTTCAGAGCTGCTATGTCTGTAGTTGTGCTTTTGATTTTTGTGATTTGCTGCAGTTTATATTGGGAATTAGAGTCGAGTTTTTTTTATTTTAACTTGTACAATACCGTGTAACAAAATTGCTAAAATGATTCTTTCAAAAAAACTTGTTCATAAGAATAAAAAGAAAAAAAATACGACAATCTTTTTCATTCGCCCTCTTCTCTTGAGAAAGGAGAAAGTTAGATTGGTTGATGTGATTGTTCTGACTGCGAAAGATGGGCAGAGTTTTGATCCTTGCGAAGAAGACAAGGACTGTCACGTGGCCTTCTTCTGCGATATGATGTTCAATAGATGCTTTCGAAGGTCATGCTTGAAAGACGAACAATGTCCACCCAAATATTACTGCGGGGATGGAAATTGTTACCATTTATGAATATTCAGCTATAGTTAATGTTTTATTCTGTGTTGCTATATTTCGCATTTTTTTATTATGAATTTAACTATGAAACAAACTTTTTCATCATGTAATTATATGAGATCAAGATTGAACTAGGTGAAAAAATGCGGGCTGATTTAAAGTTACCTTAAGCTTTAATTTTATACCAAATAATCCAAAGCTTGGGCTAAAACAATCATCCACTCTCAAATTTGAGGGTAAAAGTGCAAAATCAAAATCTTATAGATATCAATCAATCTATCTTATTGACTCAGAGCTCTCTGATTCTACTGTTAAAACCTCTTTCTCCCAATTTAATTTAAAAAAAGGGTTCAGACAATACATAAAAACAACAAAAACAATTGGTTTTTGCTACTAAAAAATTGCAACGGCTGTAATTTTGAGCATTTTCGTTTTTTTTTGTATATTTTTCGTTGCATTGATTCATCGATTTAGAGCTGCACTTTTTGTTTGGAGTGAGGCACTTTTTCCTTTTCCCCGCTTCAAATAAGCATCATTTTTATGGTGTAAGGAGGGGCTTTACCAGGGCAAGTTTGAAAACTAAAAATGAAGATAATGTACAAATTAATCCACGAGCCAATCTCATAGTTTCGGCGGACGATGTGAACGGCAGAAAAATTAATTATAAAAGTTGCAGGTGTGGAAAAGAAAAAAACGCAAAAACCAGCTTTAGTGCGCAATAAATGAGGTCTCTCGATTAAACTTTTTTTTTCATGAGCCAAATAGTTTCGCTTGTTTCAAAATTATGATGATCAATTCCAGATTCAATTTTATCTTAGCATCAAAGTTTTTGGAAAGCAGTTTTCCATTTCATGTTTGCTATTCAAGTTGCACAAATTCACTTCAAGTATGGAAATAAAACCATAGTACATCTTTTCAGGGAGTACCCGAAGTGCGAGCATCCGGGTATTCTGCGAGTACCCGAAAATTCAAGTTCGTTTTCACTGTTAAATTGGAAAAACGCTAAGAAGCGTTGTAAACCGTGGTGACAAAAATTGATAAAAATTATTATCTGCAGAAAAATAGAAAAAGAAAAATATACAGATTTCAGATAAATTGTAACTCAGTTTTGTATGCAGTAAAACTTCGATTATTATCATTAGACAATCAATAAGAATTCAATTTGTTTTGCTAAGGTTTTAAACAGTATATCTTCATTGTAAAAACACTATCAAAAACAATAAATTTGGTTTTATTTTGTCAGTTTTTACACAGACTATATTCAGATTTTATACAAATTATATACAGATTATCTACAGTTTACCTACAGATTATGTACAGATTATCTAGAGATTATACAAAGATTGTCTAAACATTATATTTAAATTATATACAGATTATATACAGGTTATAGCCAGATTGTATGCAGACTTTTTTCGGAGATCTCTATTGACCCCTCATCGCAAGAAGTTAGGAAGACTTCGAACATACTGGTTTGCAAAAAAAAAACAAGAAGTAACGATAGAAAACTTTTTGATCCACTCTTTCTGAACGTCTACAAGTTTCGCGAAATTGAGCTTTTCCATAATGTTCAAATTTCAGTTGTAAGTTGATGTTAAATTAAAGTTAACGTTGTCTTGCAAAAAATACGTTAGAATCTTTAAATCGTGTAAGAAAAAACGACAAATGAGTTCTCAAAATTTTTGATGTTGTTACAGTAAAATAGAAAAAGGCCAACTTGACGATTTTGGGCCTTCTGCTAGGTATTTTTGTCTAGCTTAAAACTCATATGGTTGCGTGTGTCAGTAATTGTGTTAGTAAACCACTATCAAGAGTGTTCCCATAACATTATCTTTGAAAAGCATCAAAAACAATCAACATCGTCTTTATTTTTAAACTATTTACCGGTCTGAAAAAGTTTTATTTAATTCTTTTATTGCTAATTTTTATTTATGATTGCTTCGGATGGAGACAAGCAAAACTGCAGGAACCATTGTGTATACTGAAACGTTGTAAACATGCAAAAGTTTCCTATGTTGTCTTTTTTGCTGTTTTTTGCGTATAAATGTAACTTTCATGTCGTGGTAGAACTTGCCTTGTTCTATTTTTCTTGCCTTAGTTTTTTTTTGCCTTGTCCCCACACTCAAAATTTAACTTCACTTGAGATTGGTGGTACTGTTCATTTGCTTTTCGAGTATTTTGTGATCATTACAAAAGTTAGAATCAAACTACAAAAGACATCATTGGCAAAAAAAAACAATTGAAAAATTATCGAGGAATTCAAGAAATTAATTTTTTTTCTGCTTAACTCAAAGTTCAACAAAAATTTATCATCTTGTTGCTTTCTGCAATTGTTTTAAGCCAGCATTTTTTTATTCAGCGAGAAAACCTATGAAAAAAAATCCATAATTGAAATTTTAGGTCAAGAAAGTTTTTTTAACTCTTCGGCATAAAAAATCTCTAGCAAAAAAGTAGCAGCATTTCTACACGCACCGCACCTTTGTTGTCAGCTAGTAAGAGTAAAATGAAATCCACCTTTGAAGCTTTAGGTCATGTACGTTTTTTCTGCCCTTCCGCATTATAGCCCTCTGTGATAGTACTAGAAATTAGTAGCCGCCATACTGTGATTATACTATTATGGGGGTATAACTATGATGGGCTCTTTTCCAGTTCCCCCCCCTTTCAAATTCAACTTTGAAAAGCTTATTTAACCTTGTCATAATGCAATGAAATTTGGCGTGGTGAACAAATCAACAACTGTGAACAGATTTGTTCTTCATACTTTACAGCGTAACATCACGCATTTAGCCGTAATAACACGTAAAACAAACATAAAACTCGGTATTTTGAAAGGTGGGTGGGGGGGGGGGGGGGGGAACTGGAAAAGAGCCCTATGATGGGCTATAAAAAGGTAAAATACGAACTAAATCATTTTTAGTGAACAACTTGGAAAATTTTCCCTTCATAAACGGAAAAAGCTATACAAGCTACAGAATTGTCCTCAGTTTTTTCTTTGACATCAAAGTTATATCAGACAAATTAAAATTTAACAATATAGAGCTCAAATAATTGTTACTATTCTGTCAACTTCGATGAGTGACAGAACAAACTGTCGTGAGGTTGCTTTTTTAAGGCCAATTTTGACTGCCTGGTAAAAACAAGCATCATGGATAAAAAAACTAATAAAAAACTAACACTAATAAATCAAATTGGTATAAAAAAAGACAAGAAAAAGGTTGAGTATCTATTATATCCAATTATATTCTTGATAACTATCACGGCAAAAAGCTTAGAACTAACCAATAATGATCCAAGACTGAAACTTACAAAAATTGTTTGTAAGGCTGAAACTATTTATAGTTTCAGCCAGAGAAGATAAAATTTAACTTAGCAAACAGTTACTTTTCTTGATTCTAACCTTGCAACAAAATCAGTATATACTATATCCATTGAGACTAGGAAACATAAGAGTAAGATAAGGATTGGTATAGCTATTAGACTAAGAAGTTGCAGGAATCTATCCGGCCGAAAAAAGATAGCGTGACGAACAGACGGTGTAATTTATCCGAAGTTACTCTATGAGAAAGCCACCCTGGACTTAAACTCACTGGTCTGATATTTGTCCCCTTCTTCATTTTTCCCGAAAGTTTCTTAAGTTTTAATTTTTTTTTGACGAAAATAAAAAAGAAAAAGTTGTTTCGAAACTTTTTCTATTGTGGTCGGAAGTTGCTGTGCAGCTTGTTAATCGGCTATCAACCGGCAATTATTTGTTCTGGCCATTAAAGCAGGGGAGAAAATTTGAATCCGGTGCGCTTTAATTTTTTCTTTTTCGTTTTTTTTGCCACGCAAAATCAGGTATCACAAAAAATCATCGGAATGGGTCGAGCGGCTATCGTTGTTTGATTTCTATTAGATTTCATGGCTGGTGACTTAAGGCAAAACCGCACTTCAACTAGGAGTATCTCTGGAGGCCTCTTTTTATCCCCCGTTACCTCACACGAACGTCAATTTTATGGTCTAACGAGTGGTTTTACAAGGTTGATTATGAAGACCAAATATGTTTGTCATGACCTAATTAGTCTGAATGTTATTTTTAATGACAATCGGACAATGTGTACACTATTTTAAATTATAAAAATTGGCAGGTGGGAGAAAGTAAAAAGAGCCCTCTGGATAAATAGGCTCTCCCTGTTAGCAGTTTGAGATTTTTTACGTTCACAGCTTAATCTTTGAAGTGGAACAAAACGAAAGCACGTATTTGGTTTTCGGTTTCAAAAAAAGTGTGAGAAGAAAGATTAGAGACATCATTCAAAAAACCTAACAGCCTCTATGGTGTTCTCTCAATGTTGTTTTAACAGATGGTTTTTGCTACTGAAAAATGAATAGACAAAATTGAACTTACTATGATAACAATCAATTTGTTTGCTTAGTCAGTTGAAACTTAGTTACAAATGATCACAAAATGAATGGATTTTGTGATATGAAAGTGGATATAAAACCCAGAGGACTTCTATAAAATTGGAAAACATTTGCCTGTAATAATCCCGACGTAGTTGAAATCAGTTCTGTTTCCCCAATTAGGATAGCAACATGTAAAAATCTGGTTCGTTTCCACTCCTCCCCCCTCTCTCATTTCAAATTTTTGATTTTCTTAGTTGTTTCACGTGTGATTATGGCTGAGCGCCCGATGTTACGATGTATGGTTCACAGAACAAAAACTGTTCACAATAGTTAGTTTGTTCCCCATGCAAAAATTCATTAGCAAGTGACAACGTAAAGATATTTTTTCAAAGCTGAAAATCAAACGTGGGGGGAAGTGGAAGGGAGCTAAAAAAAATTATGTCTGTCTGATTGATCTTACAACCCTGAGTCATTTAGTTAACAAAATAAGGAACAAAACTGCCCATATGAGGGCAAAGTCCTAAATGCTCTGACTGCCTTTGAAGGTGTATGAAGCAATAGTAACATGAAAAAAAATACATGAAATAAAAACAAAACGAGTTTTTTTTAATTTGAGATTTTTTGAAAATCATACCCCCACATGCCACAATAAGTACAAAGTGATAGATTTCCGTCCTATTAACAAATCAATTATGGCAAATAAGCAACCGCCGAGCAATTTCAAAAAATTTAGACGGATTAAATCTCCGCTCACGCGTTAATAGTGCGAAATATATCGCGCGTTCATTGTCCCAATTTGGCCAAAATGACAATCTTTAAACCCCCATAACTTTACAAAAATGATCACAGGTAAAAATTGTTTTTGGCTCTTTTTCCTTTTCCCCCCACCTGCAAATTTTTACATGTAACTTTGTTGACCACATTTGTCCGATTGTAATGAAAATTTACATACGAACTAATAAAGCCACGACAAACATATTTGGTCTTCATACTCAACCTCGTAAAACCACTGGTTACACTAATATATTGAAGCTCGTGTGAGGCGGGGGGCAAAAGGAAAAAGAGCCCTGTTTTTTCAAACTTAAGCTTTTGAAAAATTTGAATGATTTAAATATTCCATCAGAAATGGCTAGTTAAAAAATCGACGAAAAAAACCACCCGAGCGCAATTATTCAGTTACTTTCGTTACGAAAGTCGGAACAATTAATAAAAATTTGCCCTTACATGAAAATCGAGGTTTTGAAAAACGATATAAGAAATTCAGCTGTTAATGCGAACCTATTTTTGTAGGCCTAGCCCTATTGTTCCGACTTTCCTAACGAAAGTAACGGAATATTTGTGCTCGGGGTGTTTTTTTTTCTTCAGACAAATTTCGACTTTTCCACTAGCCAATTTTGACGAAGTTTTTTTTTGATAATTCAAAAGGTATTGTTGCCCTGAGCCTAAATTTGAAAAATATTTTACCTGTGGATGTTTTTTGTAAAGTTATGCAGGTGCCAGTATTGCCGTTTTGGCCAATTTGGCCGTCTTATAAATCGTTCCAAACTGGTTGAAGGAAACTAATTTGCCACAACTGATTTGTTACTAGGAGCAAAATCTATCACTTTGTACCTTTTTTGGCATGTGGGGGGATGATTCTTCACAAAAAATATCAACTTCATTTTTTTTTCTTTTTTTTTAGTTCATTGAATTTTTTCATGTTATTACTGCTCTATAGTGCTTTGCCTTGATACGAGCAGGCGTGTTTTTGATACAGCAAAGAATCAGCCTAGCTCAATCAATATTTCACTGCGATTCTTCATTTTTTAGCTCCCATATTCTAGATGATTGAAACAAAAGTGTCAGCGACCAGATTTTGAGTTATCATGCTTGAATTTCATTGCAATTAGTGAATCAGTTCTGATTTTCACCAACCAGGAAGTACTGTGATTCTGCAGTAATGCTTTGGCGCACAGTGTTCGTCTTTTGAGCAGAGTCTTTGAAAACATAAATTAATGGAATCTTTCATTCTGCAGTAGAAGTTTACGGGACAATCTTTATCTTCTTCACAAGGACCAAGAAGTCCTGATATGCAATCACGTCAACCAAAAAATGCCTCAATCGTTTATTTTGGGGAAGTGATGAATTAAGAGGCTCTTTTTCCTTTTCCCCCCACCTGCAAATTTTTACATGTAAATTTGTTGACCAACTTGTCCAATTGTTATGAAAATTTACATACAGACTAATAAGGCCACGACAAACATATTTTGTCTTCATACTTAACCTCGTAAAACCACTCGTTACACTAATATTTTGAAGCTCGCGTGAGGTGGGGGGGGGGGGGGGGAAGGAAAAATAGCCAATTAAGAAAACAGACCAGTTCAAAACATATTTAAAAAAAGACAAACTATCGAAAAATTTTCAAGATTTCTGCCACGCAATATTATGCATCTTACTCATGAAAAAAACCTTCGCTACCCTTTGCAATATCAAACGCAAAAATTGCATGAGCTTATTAGTGGTGTTAGCTACCTTTTTTAGATTTTTTTTTTACAAATTAGTTGCAAGTTATAAAGAGATCAAGACTGCTCCTATCATGTAAAATCCTGAAGGTTCCGATTTCTTTTAGAGGTCGAAGGAAAAGTGGTGCTTTAGAAAAAAATTGAAAATTTTTGCTATACCAAAATTTAAAATTTGAACTGTTTTTGACTTCAAAAAACTAGCCCCCACACGCATTGAAAAGTACAAAGTGATAAATTTCCCATAGAGCAAAGTTTTAAATAGACTTCAAAGCATGCCTAAGTTCAATTTGAAAGGTAATCTAAGACCAATTAAATCTCCCTCAACGCGTTAAGAGTACTGTATTGCGCTATAATTATCCTAAACTGGCCAAATTGGCAACATTTAGACTACCATACTTTTATGAAAACAAATTACAGGCGAAAAATCTTTTTAAATTGAACCCATGTCACTAACAACTCTTGGATAGTATTTTTAAAAGTTTCCGCAAAATTTATTATGTAGATGTTTGTCTGAAAATTTGAATTGAAAAAAAACGGGCTTAAATAGTCTGTCGGAGCAAGAGTTTTTTTTTCATCACATAGTGAAAAATTGTTACCTCGTTTGCACCTCCCATCCCCAATATTTTTTTAAAATTGTTGTTCCGATTATTTTGAAGAAGAGACAGAGATTTTTCTCACGAAAATTTGGAGCAGAAAGTTTGTGCTCTGGAGGGTTTTTTCTCCAGACTAAATTTGAATTTTTCATTTGCAATTTTGAAATTGTTGTTTTGAGCTGAAATTTGTATATGGTTTATCACGTGTGATCTTTTTTTGTAGAGTTATGGGAGCTAAAGTTTGCCAATTTGCTCGTTTCGGGATAGGATAAATAACGCGCGAAATATTTCGCACTTTTTATCGTAGACGGAGACTTAAACCACTTAGAAATCGTTCCATATTGAATTGAGGCCAACTAATTAGTCTATTTATTGATTCACTTCTATCAAAACAAAACACTTTGTAACAACATCGTGTTGGTTAATATTTTTCAAAAAAAAGCTCAAACAAAAATTGAGTTTTTTTTTCAATATTTTTATATCACGCATTTTTGAAAATGGAAAAATATATTATAGACATTTAAATGCATTCGGAATAATCAGGGCTTTCCCCTAATACGAGCAGTGTTGTTGTTCCAACTTTCGAAGAAAACAGAATTTTTTTGCTTGGTGGGGTTTTTTCATTCAGTCAATTTTTGGTGATAGAAATAATAATTTTGAAAAAAAAAACTGTTTTTACCCCATTGAACCCAATGACTCCCTGAAATCAAATTGGAACATATATTTTACCTCCGATCGTTTTTTGCTTTTTGTGAGTTTAAAAATTGCCAACTTGGCTATGCTCTGGACTAATTTATGCTTTCTTTGAAGATTTTATTCATAACTCTGAAAGCGTAACTCAAAATATTTATGTGTGGCGAATTATTCGGCACAACAAATCGTTCTTAACTGAAAGGAGGCTAGTTAATAAGTCGTAATATTTTCGTACGACTCAACTTCAGACACTTTATTTTTGATACTAACCGGAAATTAAAGTTTCCCAAAAACTACTTTATTATCTCAATAACTATGCGATATGGAATAAGGGGCAGTCGGAACATTCATAGCTTTGCCCTGATATATGAGCACTCTTGTTTTGTTTTTTCTTTTGGCTAAACGAGCATTGTTACCATGTACGGCATGACGAACTAATCTGTTTACAATTGTTCGCTTGTTCGCCATACCAAATTTCATTGCATTGCGACAAGTAAATAAAAGTTTTTCAAAATTGAAACTGAAAAGTGAGGGGGGAAAACGGAGAAGAGCCGTATTACCCAACAAGATAGGACAAAACTCAGAAGAGCAAAAATTTGATTGTCATAATTTACAGTTTATTATCAGCCAATCATAGCTGTTGTTTTGCCCGATCATCTATAAAGAGCAGACTCAGCAGTTATATACCTTCAAGATCCCCCAAAGTTTTCTAAGCTATCAAAAATTCGGCTCTTTTCGAGTTTCCCCCCCCCCCCCTTCAAATTCAATTTTGAAAAATTTATTTAACGTTGTCACAATGCAATGAAATTTGGCGTGGTGAACAAATCGACAATTCTGAACAGATTTGTTCTTCATACTTTACAGCGTAACATTACGCATTTAGCCGTAACAACACGTAAAAGAAATATAAAACTCGGTATTTTGAAAGGTGGGGGGAAACTGGAAAAGAGCCAAAAATTCTTTAAATTAAATTCCCCATGAGAAAATTAGATTGGTATGACTACACAAAAGAATAGAGGTTGATGTGAGTTTACCGCGACAGCTTCTGGGTAGCAAAAGCCCAATAGCCAGAAAAAGACACACTGTCTGAAGCATTTCTCTGTTTAAAAAGTTAAAAAGTCATCAGAAAATGAGGCAAACCCGCCAAAGTATTGTTTTTTTTTCAATTTAACGCGGTGCTCCTAAAATTAAGTTCAGAGAGATCATATTTAATAAGATAATCAGTTTTATAATAGATTTAACGGTTTTTGGATGAAATTTCCGGGCTCTTTTGCAGTCCCCCCTTTCAAATTCAATTTTGAAAAGTCTATTTAACGTTGTCACAATAATGACATTTTGCGTGGTGAACGAATCGACAACTGTGAACAGATTTGCACAATTTAGCATCGTAACATCGCGCATTTAGCTGTAATAACACGTAAAACAAATATAAAACTCGGTATTTTGAAAGGGGGAACTGGAAAAGAGCCGATTTCCGCACAAAGTCTTGTATAAAAAAAATTTTTTTTGTCAATTTCTCTGATAACTCTTTTCCATTTATAAACAAAAAATGTATATATTTCTTGTTTAGCAGAAATCTCCTGGTTTTACTCAAGTTTTTGAAAAAAAAAGATTCCGGAAGAAAAATTATCGAAAACACGCCAAAAACAGTCAATTTTGGGGAGAAAAAATGCGGGCAGCGAGTCAATGGGTTAAAACTAATGACGTACGTTTTCAGTAAGGCATCAATTTTCAGTCAATAAAGGCGCACAAAACTGACTATAAGGGTCAATAAAAGTACAAATTTTACCTAATGCGTTTCACAAAAGTTCACCCAGAATAAGTATTGCATAAAATCACTAATCTTTTTTACCAAAAACTGCATAATTTTGTAGCTGAACACGAATTTTATCCACATTGTTCGACCGGATTGATCAACATATTCAATTAAATATCATAATCAAAATAATGCTTTTCAAAGCCTGCTTTTTTATACAAAAATATTTTGCTTTCAAACCAGTTTTGTATCTTCCGATTGTTTTTGGTGTGATCATTTACATGTGATCAACTTCTATATAACAACGGGAGTTTTGAAAATGCCAGTTTGATCATGTTGGGAAACGACAAAAAAATGAAAAAGTTATCGATTGTTTTTTGAAATTTCATTTCAACCCGAACACAAAAAAGTTGATAGAAAAAGAAACAAGACTGCTCGTGTCAGGGTTAAGCCCTGAAGGTTCGGACTGCCGTTTAGGGTTTCTGCGGCAGTATTAACATTAAAAAAATTAATGTAAAAGAAGAAAATGAAAATTTTTTTTCTTCTAAAATTTGAGATTTTTTCACACCCCCCACCACACTCCATATAAAGTACAAAATGATATATTTAGCTCCTACTAACAAAATAATTATGGCACAAAAGCTTCTTTCAACCAATTTGGAACCTTTTCTAAGAAAGATTATATCTCTGACTACGCGTTAATGGCGCGAAATATATCGCTCGTTATTTGTCCCAAACTGTCCAAAATGGCAATCTGTAAGCCACCATAACTTAGCAAGAAATGACCACAGTTGAAATATCTTTTCATATTTAAACTCAGAACAACCAATACCTTTTGAATTATACCTATTGAATTGTATCAAAAATTCCGTCAAAAAAGGCTAGTCGAAAAATCGAATTTTCCTGAAGAAAAAAAAACCTCCCCGAGCACATGTATTCCGTTAATTTGTTACGAATGGCGGAAAAAAATGAAATGATTGCGTCTAATTCCGAATTATGAATTTTAAAAGTTTTCCCTCAGTTAATTTGGAATAAATTTTTGCCGCTTATCTTTTTTAAGATGAAATAAAATGCGCATTTTTATTCAAAATTTATTTAAAGCTGTCTTAGTAGTCATTTTAAACCCCTATACCTTAGATGAAACACCATTTTCATTTCCAGCCCTGATTCTTAACTTCTCTCCCTCTGCGTAAAACAATGCCGTCAAAAATTGCTGGTAAAAATACTCACTTACTTCGATATTCGAACAAGACATTTTTGCGCTAATTGATTCAATTGACACTTGTGGACGGTCTATGATTGCCTAAATTTAATAATTCTAAGCGGCGAAACCATCGGGCTAAGAAACCGCTCCCAATTAGTTTTAAGTGAGCTATTTGGGTTTTTTTCCAAAGGTAATCAGAAGGTCAAAAGTATCATAGTAACCGAGGTTACAGTCAGAAGTCCCTTCATCATGTATTCCAGTCAAAATCCTTTGATTTTTCTAGATATGGAAGTGATAATAATAAAAGAAGATGACAAGTGTTTAAATCCTTTTCAATTAAAATCGATACGGGTTACGTTTCTTCAGTAAGAACACGCAACTCGACACGAGAAAATATAATATACAAGTGTTACAAATAAAAAATTTCGTCGAAAGTTATTTTGTCATTTATTGTCCCGAGTACGCAAGCGGCGTTCGCAATCTGTATTGCCAGGGAGATTCTCTGTTTTAAAAAGCTGCCTGCTCTGGGTTCCTCAGTGCATATGCTTAGAATCTTACAAAGCTTGCTCAAAAAAATTCTGTGCTGGGGCCGGCCGCGCCCTGAATTTCAAAAGCTAGCGATTGAAAAAGATATCCATCATTTACAAGATCTTTATACTTAATAATTTTTCGCTCTTCCGCTTCAGCGGCAGCCGTACCAGGGTTACAAACAGACCCGGCTTTAATCCTACAAGGAGCTAAGGAGTCTACTACCGTTACATCCCACAAGAGCTGCTTACCAACAGCCCATGGAACGAGCGTCAAACCGTCTGGTCGCTTCTGATCGGTCCTGTAGAGGTGTCGTGGTTCTAAAACAGACGGAATGTGAGTAGAGGATAAACTCTATTTTATAAGAGCATTCAGATTTGAATGCCTAGAGAATCTCCCTGCACTTTTGATGCAAGAAAGACCATGCCAACCATCATGGTAACGTCTTTTCCGCACACGCATTTATGCCGTTCGCATATTTTTGAGCCTAATCGAAGTCCTATCGCAATTCTGAGTTGTTGGTTCGACAGTTTCAACCTTAAATTTTTGCACCGGATGACATTCAACCATTGGGAGCCAAATCTATCTTGGAACGCGTTGAATCTTTTTACGTCCGTTGGTTCGAGTCGTAAAATCAAGTCTGCAATTTCGCTGTCAAAAATTAAATGTGGGTTTTTAAAGGCACACAGAGCGACTTTTTTTGTCCTTTTGGAAAAAAAATTAGTGCATAAAATATTCAGGTTTTGATATTCAGATACAAGGCTAGAGCACTAACCCTGGTAAGTTGCTTTTCTCGATGAAACAATGGCTGCATCAACAAAAATTTGCAAAAATTTTTTAATATAAATTTTGATTTTTCTTTTTCAAAATCTTTCTCGATACTCACGTAAAATAAATTTCAATCGGTCAATAGATATGTTTTTCAGAAGCCTGAGTTTAATTTCTGTTGAAACGATACAACAAAGACGCAAACTGATTTCTTGAACAAACTTCGTATTTTTGAATGTTGTGCTTCTATTGTAATAAACTTGGTGGGCCCTTTATATATAGTGAGAACAGATTTCCAGTTAAGCATTTGAGTTTCAACTCTAAAACAATTGTTGAACAAGTGATCAACTTTGCATGGTGGTCCATTTATTTATTCCAAACATGCTTTTACTTATTCTGAACATGCACTTCACAGCATAAAGTCACGCATTTAGCCTTAATATCATGAAAACTACTCTAGAATGGGAATTTCGAGTTATGGGAAGTGGAAAAGGCAAAATGTATGTAATTAGACGTAATAAGGTGATTTGTGAGTTGTGTAATGATATGGTTTGATCATCTCCTAGTTCTGTAGTTTCAAAAGATTCCAAAATAAAATATAAATATTTTTTTATTTTTGGTCTCTCATTGATAATTTTTTCAGAGGTTAAACATGACTGTCCAGTTTTTAAACCATTTTGACCAATGGCTCACAGAGGCGTACACGGCATATATAAACACTGAAAGAAGGCGGGACAATCATCATTTTCACGGCAGCTTTTGCGAAGGCATTTCTTGAAGAAGTTCTCACAATAGGCATGCTCTGCTCAGTCCTTATCGTTCTGGCATTCGGTTCTTTTTTCGCCCGCTAAGTTGCTCCCATTAGCTATTGAACCAATCAACTGTATAGTCTTAGCTTATTCGATAAATATAGATTTTACTGTTTTACTGAAAATGAAGGATTAAGACGAAGGTATGTGATTATACCACTCGGACAACGACCACCCTCAAATTGAAACATATCCAGTTCTCTACATTCGGAATAGCCCCAAAATTCTTTGGAGAATTGCAATACTCTTCACTGCCATAAGAGCCGCTCCTTTTTGGCGGTGAAGTGTTGAATGCTAATCGCAAATGAGGTGTTCGGAGCTTTTCCACCCCCCCCCCCATATCCGACTTTCAAGTTTACAAAACTGTTTTTACGTTATCACAATGCAATAAAAATTGGCATGGTTAACAACTAACTTTGCGAACAGATTTGTTCTTTATACTCAACTTTGTATAATCATGCGCTAACCCACAATGACACGCAAAAGAACTAGGAAAAATAAAACTTTGAAATTTTGGGGGTGAGGGGTGTGGAGGTGCAGGTGTTCTGAATTGGCTCTTGATTGTGTCCGCTGAATTATCAATTTAAAAAAGGAAAAGTATCAGCTATTTTGGCTCTTTTTCCTTTTCCCCCCCACCTCACTCAAACATTATATTTATGGTCTAACGAGTGGTTTTACAAGGTTAATTATGAAGACCAAATATGATTGTCATGGCCTAATCAGTTTGCATGTCAATTTTCATGACAATCGAACGATGTGAACAGTAACTTCAAATGTTAAAATTTGCAGGTGGGGGGGAAAAGGAAAAAGAGCCGCTATTTTTTCTGAAGATGCATAATTATTTTTTAAAAAAGTTGAAATCGAAAGTTGATTGGATCGCGTTTCCTTCGTAAAAGCACTGGTGTAATACTAGACTCAGAACAAGAAACAGAGCCAGCTTAATGTCTGTAAGTTGGAACAGAATTACTGAGGCGAAAAAATGATTTCAACTAATTTCAAAAAATGAAGAAAAAAAAAATTGCAAATTTGATTTGACTATGTATAAGAAAATTAATTTTGAAGAAGTTAGACTTCTTTTCTTGATGTTTTGATGATGCACAGGATATACATAAAAGAAAATTTCGATAAATGACACAAAAATCGGTCTGTGCTGCACTTAATAACCAGCAAAACACACAAAATGGAATGCATTCGGCGGGATTCAGAACAAATTAGGTGGCAAAAAATTGGTTCATATTTTACGAAGAAGCAAAATGAATGTAACTCTTTTTTTTCCCAAATTTCGAAGATAGTGAAGGACAGAGAATTTATACATCCGAGTTTTTTTATTTAGACCAGCTTCAAATTTTAATTAGGTTTTTTGACTGACACTGTTTGTATCATCTGAAAGATTTTAATAGCTGGTGCTAAAAATAAACAAGACTGCTTGTATCAGGGTGAAGCCCTGAATGTTCCGATTACCTTTTAAGGTTTATGGGGCAGTAGTTACGTTAAAAAAGTTCAATGTAACAAAATATAATGAGAAGAAAAAATTCTAAAATTTGAAATTTTTAAATGAAATCATCCCCCCACACGACATATAAAGTACAAAAGAATAGATTTCGCTATTGTACAAATCAGTTATGGCAAATAAGTTCCTTTCAACCAATTTGGAACGATTCCTAAGACGGGTTAAATCACCGCTTACGCGTTAATAGCACGAAATATATCGCGCGTTAATTGTCCCAAATTGGCCAAAATTGCTATGTTTAAACCCCCATTACTTTACGAAAAATGATCACAGGTGAAATATCTTTTCAAATTTAAACTCAAGCCAACAATACCTTTTGAATGATATTTAAAAAAACTCTGTCAAAAATGGCTAGTTAAAAAGTCAAAACTTGTCTGGAAAAAAAACCCACCACGAGCACAAATATTCCGTTACTTTCGTATCGAAAGTCGGAACAACAAGACTGCTCGTATCAAGATGAAGCCCTGAATGTTCCGACTGCCTTGTAAAGTTTATGGAGCAGTAATAACACTAAAAAAAAACAAATGAAAAAGATTTAAAATGAAAAAATATTTTCTAAAATTTGAAATTTTTTAATGAAATCATCCCCCCACACGCCATTATAAAGTACAAAAGAATAGATTTCGCTCATTGTAACACATCAATTATGGCAAATAAGCTTCTTTCAACCTTTTTGGAACGATTTCTACGACGGAATAAATATCTGCTTACGCGTTAATAGCGCAAAATATATCGCGCGTTGATTGTCCCAAATTGGCCAAAATGGCAATCTTTGAACCCCCGTAACTTTACGAAAAATGGTCGCAGGTGAAATATCTTTTCAAATTTGAGCCCAGAACATTAATACCTTTCGAATGATAAAAAAGAGTTCCGTCAAAAATGGCTAGTTAAGTAGTCGAAGTTTGTCTGAAGAAAAAAAACCCACCCTGAGGACAAATATTCCGTTACTTTCATATCGAAAGTCGGAACAAAAAATTAAATCTCAACTTTTCATTAATTGTTGAAAGTTTAAGCATGCGGCTCTTAAGTCCTTTCAGAAAGACTAAATAAAGAGCAATTTTTACTTTTTCTTAAGCAAATTTTGAATTTTTAGGCGAAAATAGCTGGATTGAAAAAAGCTATTCAAGCAGTTTTCAATTTTCATTGAATGAAAAACCGTTATCAGAAACATACATACCATTTTGTAAAGAAAAAAATTGTATAAAAATAGCGTGACTAATTTTGATTATCATTCAAATTTTATGACTAGTGCTTTTTTTCCATTTTGGAAACGTATGACTACTTTGTGTTTTGTCTTATTACTTTGAACCATTATAAAAAAACTTGTTCTGTCCGGTTGGTGTCATGTTTTTTTTCCGCTTTTTTGCTTTAATTGGTCCTTTGTATTACTATTGTTAATGCTACATAGCATTAAAGTATGAAAGTATAGTATAAAGCCAGTATAGTTGCTTAGCAATACCAGCTATATAGCTCAGCGTATACATAGTGAGTTCCGGGGAGTTCGGCGTGGGTTCGATTCTCACATAAGTCGTTTCATTTGAGAATCCTATTTGAGCCAAACCTGGCAGAACATAAAATGCTAATATTTTAATCGGTTCAAAATTGGTTTGCAATTGAGTTTCTGTTAATTAAACTGCGTGAACTAAGTATGAACTCATTGTGAAAAAACACATAAATCACACAAATCAGGGCATGAACAAGCCCAGTTTTTAACTTGATACGTGTAATGTTGTTGCTAATTCCGTGCAATAAAAAATTACTAAAATTCGCCGTTTATTGATTCTCTTGAATTAAACCGATTCTGTTTCCTGTTTTTATAAGTTATAAAAAAGTTATAAAAAAGGCCAGAATAACTATTCCAGAATTTGGTTTTGTTCTTCATAATTTACATCGTAATATTACGCGTTCAGCCATAATCACACGTAATGCAACTAACAAAACTGAAAAATTGAAGCGTGGGATAGAAAGTGGAAAAGAGTTTAAAATTTTCCAAACCCTTTAGTTTGATGTTTCCTAAAGGAAAAAGAACAAATTTTATGCATCATGAGATTAAAATACTGCTAGTTTTAATTTTATAATGAAAACAATCTTAATGAGAAATGTAATAAAACAGAACAAGACTCCTCGTATCAGGGCGAAGTCTTGAAAATTACAACTGCCTTAAGGTCTATGAATCAAGTTTGCTTAACAAAATGATAAATGTTCGAAAAAAAACTTTTATGGAAAGTTGAGGTTTTTTATATAAAAATCACCCCCTCCCCCCCTCGCCATAAAAATACAAAATGATAGACTTTGCTTTTATTGACAAAGAAATAAAGACAAACAGCCTGCTTCAACTAATTTGGAAAGATTTCTAAAAGTTAATAAATATTAGCTTACGCAATGATAGCGCCGAATATATCGCGCGTTAGTTGTCCTAAACCGGCCATACTGGCAATCTGTAAGCCTCCGGAACAAAAAAGATCACAGGTAAAATTACTTTTTAATTTTGAGCTCAGGGCAACAAAACTTTTTGGCTTATATTTGTTCTGTCAAAAAAACCTAGTTAAAACTTCGAAATAACCGAAATAAATGAAATGTTTGCTTCAAGCACTGCTTGAAACTAATGCTAAAAACTTAAAACAGTCCAACGCCTGGTCAATGGATGGTATAATTGGCAATATTTATACAAAAACTGCAATGAAAAACAGTTTGAAATAAAAAACAACTTGAACCCAAAGCCACAAACAAAAACATTTTTGACGAAAATCGTTATTTCATTACAATACTGAAAATTGATTCCAAAAATATTCTGTTGCAACATAAACTCTATGCAACCAAAGTTCAGTTCATTGAGAAGTGGAACAAACTGAAAAAAAAACAGAGTCAATTTCAAGAAAAACCTGTTTGAATGCTATAACACAAATTTCAAAAAAAATTGTTGCATTATGCAAATGTTCTCTCATTGAGTTTTCGTCTTGTTCTGAAAAAATTCGTCTGAATTCTCATGAGAAAATGTCCCTGTTAAAACAAAAACTTGTCCTTGCTGACTTGTTTTGAAACTGATGGCACAAATAATTTCAAAACATTTATTTAATTGATTCACAGATGCAAAAGTTCATGATTTCATAACAACAAAAAAAAACATTAATGAATTATTGAAATTTCAAAAAGATACGAGGAGTTTGGAGAAACCCCACAGAGAACTGAACATTCCCACTGATACAAAAATAAGACTTAAAAGACACAATAAAATAAGCAGGGCTCTTAGATACAAACAAAAAGTACACAATTAATAAAGTTGCTGATTTCAAAGATCCTGTTCATAACATCCCATTAACAAGACAAGAAATAGAAAAAATATTTCTTGCAAACTAATCGAAAAATATCAAAACCTAGACCCTGTAGTACGCCGAATAAAATCTTGGCATAAATACGAAACCAAAAAATATATATGCAAAAGCAGATATAAGCATCCTAGGAAATAAAATTTTACTCAGATTTTTCAACAAATTCAACAACACATCAGTAAATGAAAACACAGACTTTTTGGAATAAATACGCACAGATACCAAAGTAGCCTGTTCACCATTGAGCCTAATTCTAGTGGCATTTTACTCAGCACATTCTTCCGATACTAAATTACATATTGGATGAGAAAAGAACGTATGAAGATTTTATACAAAAACTTCATTTCCCAAATGCAGGGATACTTTTTCCACACAAAGACAAATCGCAGAAAAACATGAATTTGAAGGACAAAGTTTATTTTTAATCATAAATCTCAATTGAAATAAAATGCCCTAAATCAGACTCTTCTTAAGATAGCTCATACATCATGATATTATTAGACGCGTTTACACTTAATGTAGCTCTAAATTATAATGATTATTCTGCTTATACAATCCTAAAATCATTTATAGCATCCCTAACTAGCATCCTTGATGTTAGTCATTTATCAACGTTTTGGAGAAGAAATAATTGCTTTAATACTGGCAATCAATTTGATAATAATTTTTGTCGGGGGCTACTACCGAGAACGTTTTTCTTCTTAATTTTAACTGACAAAATACAAAAATCTATACAAAGATTGCTGCAAAAAACACAAAAACAGATTCCTTATCTATCAATACATGCCAAAACCTAACGCAAAATCCTCGCGCAGTCCCAAAGTCAATCACAGAGTCAACCCACTACCAAGCATCTAATCAGAATCGCACATCGGAAAATCATGTACCTTTGAAAAAGACAAGGACTTTTATCAGAACCACTAAATCTAGCTCATCATGACGTTTTTCTAAGGGAACCACATAACAAACCGACATATAATCTCCATCACCATTATCACAATATTTAAACAGATATCAACATCATAGTAAAAAAAACAGGCCAATTGAAAGACAAATAAATCATATACGACATATTAGACATTCAAAATCACGAGTGATTAAATTTAACAAATAGGGTTTCATAGAATCTGTATCATTCAACCAAGTTTACCCACAGAGAAAAAAACAACCAAAAAACCCCTATTAAATAACAAAAGGAATAAAAATTAAATTAACACTTTTTCAAATCTACTCAGAAACAGAAATTGCATGCAAACGTTGAAAACCACTATCCAAAACCCAATTCTCCAAAAATTTTGTTGAATACGAAAAAATTTGATTTGGAAACTGGAACTTTCATAACTCCCGAACAAGCCACAATAATACAAAAGGCTATGAAATCTCTTATACACCAGTTAAATTACTAATAAACAACGGAAAAATCGGTGGAAAACTTCTTCCAGAAAACAGTGACAAAACACGCTTACAAAAGCTATCACATATGAACCACATATGTTTTGAAACAAAATATTATGATTTACACCTAGACATGAAACATGATAGTGCTATGAGTAGAAATTTAGACAAGAAATGTAACGTTCAGAATTCGAATTTCTACATCATCTATGTGATTTAGAAAGAACAGAGATGCTACAATCGCGAGCACTAGCAGTATTAAAAGATCCTTATGCAGGACACCTCTTCCCAGGAAATCGCTCAAATTTCAATGATTACGAATCCCTTTGGTATTACACTTGCACTAAAAAAGTCCCACCACACTTTGACAAAACACCCAGCTCATTCGTCGATGTCTTATCAAGATGAACTTATTTTTGGGATACCGCCATCCCATGTGGGTCAGAGTATAGTCACAACACAGTTCAACTCAATACCGACGATGATAAGCATTATCTCCTTACAACCAAACCCCACATTGATGACACGTTTAACTAAAGTTTCACCAGGAAGCATAAGCGCAAAAGCTAGAAACCCTAATATCGACCTAGAATAAAAAGAAAAAAATTCTAAATCCGACATACAACATCCAGTGCAAACCGAACAATTCCAGGAAGTTCTCATAGAAACATGAACCCTCATAAACTCCAAAAAACAACTAACAAAAAAGTTTTTTTCCGGAAAGGACACAAACAACAGAACAGAAGAGAGTAACTGATATAAAAGAATGAACTGGACAACAACGTTGTTATTAAGGATTGGAACCTCCTGGACTTCAACCCAGTTATGGTTAACAGCACCTGCCAAAGGAACAAACAACTCAGACATATACGCCTTGCCCACTTACCAACGAACGACATCGAAATCATCATTGAAGCGACTTTTTCCGCCTTGTGACATCAACAGAAGTTGTTTAATCACCAGCTAATGTACCTCTTGGTTGAAATACGCCACTTGATGGTCTCTATGTGGTAGAGACAGCGCAGCATTCCCCGACGACATCAACACAACTCACTTCATCGACGACGATCACCTGTTTCGCCAGTGGATGAAACTCGACGCGGAGTGCTGAGTGGATGAAACTCGACGCCGGAGCAATCTGATTGGACAAACTAAATTTGTCACGTGACGACAAAGACGCTCTCCAAATCCAAGATCCCGCCTCCTCGACAATGGACATTACCAAATTGGACTATCGTGGAAGAAGTCTCGACAGATACAGAACAACTAATAGCTTGCAAAAAGCAACTACAAACTCTCCTAGCCCGCCTTCAGTGCAACCAAAAACTTCACAGCAATTACGAGGAGACCATCAAGACCCCCTTACTCAAAGGATTCATCAAGCAACAACAACGACAAATTATGGTACCTGCCTCACCATCCAGTAACGAACGTCAACAAACCCGGCAAATTACGCCGAGTACTCACGGCTTCTAGCATCCACAGAGGAACTTCACGAGGACCAAATCGCCATTTTAGCCGACTCGAAGCAATGTTCATGCAGGTACTCGTGACTCCAGTAGACCAGCCCTACGTTTTTTTTCGAAAGACGGCAACCAGAACATCACCACATACAACTACATGCGACACAATTTTGGAGCAACCGACTCTCCGCTACGCAACCAGACAATGCGCAAGGACAATGATGACAAATACCCCGAGTTAGTTCCACTAACTGAACGGAACCTCTGTATGGACGACCTCTACAAAGCCTTTTCAACGACTAAAGAAGTTATAAGACTGAAATCCGATCTCCAGGACATGTTTACTCTCAGTGGATTCGATTTGTCGAAACGGAATTCTAACTCTAAGCTATTTCGTCAAAGCGTTGAAGAAGAACACCTCGGAGATATAGTCAGCCGCAATGCTGACACCAGACCCTTGGAAAGAGTTCTAGGTGTCAAGAGGAAACCTGATTCGGATGAGTTTCTCGTGGAAGCCATCAAAATCCGGAGACTTGTGAAAGTGGACATAACGCAACTGAAACTCCTCTAGTTAGCTTCCTCACTATTCGATCCGCTTGGAATCACCATGCCCTTGAAAATTCGCCTTCGTCAGAGCCTACAACTGGCCTGGACCTCAAGACCTCAATTGGACAAAGCCCTCGAAATGACTGCTTTGTCCGACCTTAATGACTGGATCGAAGACTTCAATAATGTGGAACAACCTCGAACGTACTTCCGACCACAACTGAAAGCAACCGACATTCAACTACACGGGCTCAGCGACGTCTCAGAACTTTCCCTTGCATCCATTGCATACCTCAAGATCGCTTACAACGACAACACAGTGGACCTGAAGTTTAAAATCGGAAAAGCCCGAGTATCACTCATCAAAAGAATGACTATTCCCAACTTATTGAGCCAAACTAGCCAGGTTTGTGAGAGACCAGCACGACATCACAATCAACAGCTTGAAACTTTGGACCGACAGCACAACAGTTCTCCACTGGGTAAACTCACCCAATCAGCGCCATCAGATCTTCATTGCCAACCGCTTTAACCTCATACTGGGCACCACTTCGCATTTAGACTGAAGATACGTGCCCAGGAAGGACAACCCAGCCAATGACGCCACCCGTGGATGTAGAGCCTCAGACCTGACTTAATCCTCCCGATGGATGACAGGACCAGCCTTCCTACTTTCACCTAGCACTGGCTGGCCGCCTCAACCGACCTTGCAGCAACCGACTGCTGTACTTACGACAGACGACAAACCGATGCAATCATCACCAATCACTGTTTGACTTCAGCCACTACAGCAGTTGGACCAAAGCCCACAAAGTGACACCTTATTTTCTTACCTTCGTGGAGAACCTCAAGAGAAAGACTTGTGGCTCATTCTCACTGCAGCACCTAGCAAACGGATTCACCTTCATCATCAAGCAGACTCCACGACAAGTTTCCCTAAGGAAATTCAGTGCCTGTCAGAGAAGATACCAATTCCTGCTCGCAGCCGACCCCAGCCTCTTTGTCCCTTCATCGACGATTTTAGGTTTGTCCGCTGCCTTCTTAAGGACGCCTTAACAAAGCCCCACAACTCTTATCAAGCCGACATCCCGTAATTCTAGATGGAGATAGCCGCCCAATACAGCAGCAACGCACTTTTAGTGCAACAGATACACAACAGCAACGCTCATTGTGGAATTGAGCTCAGCCGCAGCATTCTACAACAGGACTTTTGGATCCTTCGATCCCACAAGCACCTGAAAAGGATCACACGACAATGCATACTCTGCCGCCGCATACGACAAGAACCCTTCACCTCTCAAACGGCCGAACTATCACTGGCATGATTGCCTTCGCCTGACAACGCCTATCCTTTCCAATTGATCGGAATAGACTTCTTTGGACCCTTTGCCTCATGCAACAATAGTGAATTTAGCAAGCGATATATTCTCTTCTTCACCTGCCTAGTGAGACTTAACGTTCACTCTAAAACTTGCCTCAATATTGGTGCAGACTCAACTCTTCAAGCCCTACGCCGCTTCATAGCCCGACGCGGAAAGACTAACCTGATCTTTTTGGACACTGGTATATGTTTTCTTGAAGCTAACAACGAAATGCAACAGAGCCTGGCCGAATTACAACCAAAATGACCATTTCAAACAGCAAAGCCATCTGACTGGAATCATCTGAAAGTTCAACCCCCTTTCAGCCCTTCATGTTGGTGGTTCTTGGGAAGGACTAATCAACAAAGTTATTGGAACTAGGATACTGAACGACGAAACTTTGGCAACCTTCACTCGCGAAGCGGAAGCCGTAATGGACTAGAGACCACTAACAACTGTCTTGTCTGACCCTACCGTCACTGAAGCCTTGATGACCTTCAACATTCTTGCCAACTGCTTCGTTTTTACATCGCACTTTCACTAAAAAGAAAACTTGGAAACAAGCTCAAGTTCTAACCCAGTAATTCTGGAACCGCTACCTCAAAGACTACCTGCTAACACTGACTACTCGAACCAAGTGGACACAGCCAACTCAGAATATCCAAAATGGATATTAAACTTGCTTACTAGAAGACTTGACACCTCGCGGTCTTTGGCCACTGGGATGGGTACTGCGTTTTTTTTCCAGGATCGGACGGTATTGTTTGCTCATGTGAATTTCAGCCACGCCGTGGACTCCTGGCCCGAGCAGCCTTTGAACTTTCGTAAATTTTGGAAGAAGTTGTATTACGAACTGTTTAATTGACTACGACTATGATGACAACTAAGCCATGATACAACCTAGATACCTAGAAACTATCAGGACGCTACAACAAATGAAAAAAATTTTGCAACCTGCAATCGGGCTCGGACATGAGCATACCAAAAACGCACAAAATGAAAAACTGAACAAAGTCAAGTTCCCAAATCTGAATTAGCGTAACATTTAACTTTAAACTAAAACGCAATGCAACTAACTTGGCTGAATTAAAATCTCAGAAACCTCTTCAAATCAAAAACTAAGTGTTTCAAATGTCACAATTTTTCTAGACGTTCTTATTTCTTGTTTCTTCTGTCTCTCTAGGTAATTCATAATTGCCTCCTTCTGGATAACTTAACCTTTCTTTTTCTACAACTAATCTAAGTGTTGTTGCCAGGTACGTGCATAAAAACGGGGAAAGTTTTGATTTTATATCGAGCAGTTTTGCTGTCCGCATTTTGTTATTTCAGATGCGTCTTGCCATTAACACTTCATCGAGGAATTCCCGGAGAAACCGGTATACGACGTGGGCTTTGTTGCCTCTCTGGTGGGCCTGGGTAATTATGGTCAGTTCTCATGCACGTCAGGAAGTTTTCACAAAAGTTGACGCCGGAACTTTCGCTATGGCCTATTTGGATAGCGAAGTGTTTTCGGCGATGCAACTGGATTGCGATAGTCGTATGAACTTGTGATTTCCATACTGCTTATAATTTTACCTAAAGAAAATGAACTCGAAAAAAAAACTCGCTGAATCCTCGTATCTACACCCGCTCATATGATTCTTCGTTTTAAAAAAGTTTTGTTCATTTGAATCAAGATTCAAAATTGACTGTATATTGCTAATACAAGTTCAAGTTAAAATGATACCAGTATCAAGAAAACCACAGCAAGTAAAAATAGACGCAATTAAACAATTCAATAAAAATTAAAATTTTCCCAGAATTTTTTTTTAATACGCTCCCACATTTTAAACTTCTCGGTACAAAATTTGAAAAATTTTCAATTTACTTTATGTGTCTATATGTTTGAGCGTCTCTTAAAACACTGTGTTTTTTTTACGTTGTTCCAGGTTGGAGAAGATCTCGTTCATATCTCTAATTTTTATAAAATAAGGTGTGAAGGCGAGTTTTTGACAGACGATGTACAGTCAACAGATTGTTTGGGTAGTCCAGAATCACTTACACAAACTTTATTGGCCAACTTGATTGTTTTTCAAGTGTTCTGAATGAATGGATTGCATTTTAGGATAGTGTAAATGGCTCAAAACTAGTGCATTCCGTGGGAGTAAATTCATTTTTTTATTGTGTAGGATAGTGTAAATGGCCCAGAACTAGTGCATTCCGTGGGAGTAACTTCATTTTTATGGGCAGGTTTTTTGGCCAGTTTCAAGCTTTAGGAAGTGCACGCCCTTTTTCTTCAAACACAATAATTCCTGTTGATAGCTAACAGTTTGATCAGATGTACCTCGTAGATAATAAAAAGTTGATATTTAGGAATTCAATAATTTTGATATAATTTCAAATGTAACTGCTACTGTATTTAATACTTCGTCTGATTCCTTGAAATTATGAATAAAACGTTTTTTAACATTTAGTTTTCTGAAGTTATTTTTTCCTAAGTTTTTTTAAAAGAAGTATCATCATTTTTGCAGCTGATTCAAACAGAATCCAGAATTTAAATTTTTTACAAACTGCATTGTATCACCATTGCATTGAATGAATTACAGTAGTTAGAAAATTAATGATTCAAATCATATAAAATTAGATTATAGATTATAGATTCATATCATTAAATCAAGAACTCTGAACACCTCAATTGCACTCTGAATACCGGATACCTATGGAAGATATCGCGGATACCTATGAAAATGGCCAATTAAAATTTCAATTGCTGAAAAAAAAAATTCAACACAAGAATTGAACACACGTTAGCTAGAAGAAAAAACGTTTGATTTTACAACACAATTCAATAAAATCTGATTCTGTATGATTTATAATTGGCGTTTTGTAGTCTGCCGTTCATTAATGTTCATTGCAGTAGAGCATCTATTGGTAAATATGATGCTAGAACGCCAAATGTATTTTGATTTTTCTGATTTTCCTTCAGAAGGCATCGATTCACTCATTTGTTTGGTAAAAAAGAGCTTTTCTGCTCAATTTTGACATAACACCAGAAGTTACCATTGGTCTATAAACTTCTGACTCTTCTGGGCCATATCTCTTAAAACCTGGTTTGACAATAGCTCTTCAACACTTGATTGGTAACATCTTGCTTTTAAAAATTTCGATACAGAGAAATGTAATGGGTTCGTATATGCTATTTGCTTCACCTTTCCAGGCCCAGGTACTGAAAGATGGAACAAATAGCTTATACGAATCAGAAATGGTTTTCTAATCGCATTTACGGATAACCAATTACAAAAACCTGACATAAAGTTGTAATGTAATCAAAAATTAAATAAAAGTGCCTGGAATTATTTCACTACAAGCAAATTTTCGGAACAAATAAATTACAAGAAATACGATTTCATATGTTTGTGTATATAGAAAAAAGATCGGTTTTTCAAGCTCACATCAAATAGAAATATCAAGTTCAGTCTTAAATCTTGCTTGCTGTGCATGCAACTTTTCGAGGAAAAGCAAAAAGACGATTTTGAGCAAATAAATTACACGCTAAAATTCGGTTTTTTTGCCTGTTCATTCTATTAAGACCAATACCTGTATGATAATTCCAAATTATACGAAGTTGGCCCCGTAAATAGTACCAAAGATAGGCCGTGTGGCTCTTTTTCCTAAGTGTGTAGCTTCCCGAAAAATAGCAAAGATTCCAGCCACCTAAGCCAGCCCTGTTTAGCTTCTGGAAAACGATGATCAAAATCCCAGGTGTTCCAAAAAAGAAAATTCATAGAACTCCAGCCGATGTGCTTGGGCAGCAAATAGCACGTTGGAGTCCACTAGCGAGTTTAACAATGATTGTGCGTAAAGATGTTTTCCAAAAAATGAGAATTGATTTTCAGTTTTCTCTGTTTTCAAACTTACATCAAGATTTTTCTAGCGAAAACTGCACTTCGCTTGAATTTTTTTTAAAACTGAATTCCCTAAATATCCCCCCTTTGAACTATTTTGAGATATCCATTTTTGGCTGACGGACCCCTAAATTTTTCTAAAGGCGTCTTCGGCGCCAAAATATACTTATTTTGAGGGTGGAGCAATTTTTTGGTGAAAAGTTTTCAAAAAGTGCCTAAAAGCGCATTTTGGCCTATTTTTTTAAAATTTTGCCTGCGGCGCACAAAATTTGGTCAAGACAAGGTCGTTTTAGTACTTTGGAAGAGCTCGGAAAATCAATTTAGTCGACCTAAAGAAGACAAAATTTTCGAAAATCCGCTGCCCCGCCACTCTCCCCTCGAGAAAAACCTAGATCAGCGGTTTCATTCCAGGGCTGAAATGTGTGAAGGCAAATAATGTGTGAAGGCGAGTTTTTGACCGACGATGTACAGTCAGTCAACTGAATGTTTGGGTAGTCCAGAATCACTTACGCAAACTTTATTGGCCAACTTGATTGTTTTTCAAAAGTTCTGAATGAACGGATTGAATTTTACGATAGTGTAAATGGCTCAGAACTAGTGCATTTCGTGGGAGTATCATTTTTATGGGCAGGTTTTTCGGCCAGTTCCAAGCTTTAGGAAGTGCACGCCCTTTTTCCTCAAACACAATAATTCCTGTTGATAGCTAACAGTTTGATCAGATGTACCTCAGAGATGTTAAAAAGTTGATATTTAGGAATTCAATAATTTTGATATAATTTCAAATGTAGCTGCTACTGTATTTAATACTTTGTCTGATTCCTTGAAGTTATGAATAAAACATTTTTTAACATTTAGTTTTCTGAAGTTATTTTTTCCTAAGTTTTTTTAAAAAAAGTATCATCATTTTTGCAGCTGATTCAAACAGAATCCAGAATTTAAATTTTTTACAAACTGCATTGTATCACCATTGCATTGAATGAATTACAGTAGTTAGAAAATTAATGATTCAAATCATATAAAATTAGATTATAGATTATAGATTCATATCATTAAATCAAGAACTCTGAACACCTCAATTGCACTCTGAATACCGGATACCTATGGAAGATATCGCGGATACCTATGGAAATGACCAATTAAAATTTCAATTGCTGAAAAAAAATTCAACACAAGAATTGAACACACGTTAGCTAGAAGAAAAAACGTTTGATTTTACAACACAATTCAATAAAATCTGGTTCTGTATTATTTATAATTGGCGTTTTGTAGTCTGCCGTTCATTAATGTTCATTGCAGTAGAGCATCTATTGGTAAATATGATGCTAGAACGCCAAATGTATTTTGATTTTTCTGATTTTCCTTCAGAAGGCATCGATTCACTCATTTGTTTGGTAAAAAAGAGCTTTTCTGCTCAATTTTGACATAACACCAGAAGTTACCATTGGTCTATAAACTTCTGACTCTTCTGGGCCATATCTCTTAAAACCTGGTTTGACAATAGCTCTTCAACACTTGATTGGTAACATCTTGCTTTTAAAAATTTCGATACAGAGAAATGTAATGGGTTCGTATATGCTATTTGCTTCACCTTTCCAGGCCCAGGTACTGAAAGATGGAACAAATAGCTTATACGAATCAGAAATGGTTTTCTAATCGCATTTACGGATAACCAATTACAAAAACCTGACATAAATTTGTAATGTAATCAAAAATTAAATAAAAGTGCCTGGAATTATTTCACTACAAGCAAATTTTCGGAACAAATAAATTACAAGAAATACGATTTCATATGTTTGTGTATATAGAAAAAAGATCGGTTTTTCAAGCTCACATCAAATAGAAATATCAAGTTCAGTCTTAAATCTTGCTTGCTGTGCATGCAACTTTTCGAGGAAAAGCAAAAAGACGATTTTGAGCAAATAAATTACACGCTAAAATTCGGTTTTTTTGCCTGTTCATTCCATTAAGACCAATACCTGTATGATAATTCCAAATTATACGAAGTTGGCCCCGTAAATAGTACCAAAGATAGGCCGTGTGGCTCTTTTTCCTAAGTGTGTAGCTTCCCGAAAAATAGCAAAGATTCCAGCCACCTAAGCCAGCCCTGTTTAGCTTCTGGAAAACGTTGATCAAAATCCCAGGTGTTCCAAAAAAGAAAATTCATAGAACTCCAGCCGATGTGCTTGGGCAGCAAATAGCACATTGGGGTCCACTAGCGAGTTTAACAATGATTGTGCGTAAAGTTGTTTTCTAAAAAATGAGAATTGATTTTCAGTTTTCTCTGTTTTCAAACTTACATCAAGATTTTTCTAGCGAAAACTGCACTTCGCTTGAATTTTTTTTTAAAACTGAATTCCCTAAATATCCCCCCTTTGAACTATTTTGAGATATCCATTTTTGGCTGACGGACCCCTAAATTTTTCTAAAGGCGTCTTCGGCGCCAAAATGTACTTATTTTGAGGGTGGAGCAATTTTTTGGTGAAAAGTTTTCAAAAAGTGCCTAAAAGCGCATTTTGGCCTATTTTTTTAAAATTTTGCCTGCGGCGCACAAAATTTGGTCAAGACAAGGTCGTTTTAGTACTTTGGAAGAGCTCGGAAAATCAATTTAGTCGACCTAAAGAAGACAAAATTTTCGAAAATCCGCTGCCCCGCCACTCTCCCCTCGAGAAAAACCTAGATCAGCGATTTCATTCCAGGGCTGGAGGTAATCGACTTACGATGACGAAGCCGGATTTCGACTTTTCGAGTTAGGCGATGTCCATTTTCGACCCTGTTTTATGTTACAAGACATCGTTCCACTTTGATAGTCTTTACCGGACACTACCGGACACTTAACCCAGTCGAACCAATCGAAACGATAGCCGATTGAAATAAAAAGTGACTACAAAGTTGCTACAATTAACAAGGAAATGAGTTTAAAAAAAACGGTTTACTGAAGCGTTATAATTGCAAAATAAACAAATAATCTACTCAAACTTCAGTCAATTGGCTCCCAATTTTAAAAAGGTTTGGCCTCTTGACGTCATCAAAGTGTAGATACTTATTTATTCTCAACTTTAGCATTGAATAGTTCTTCGGGTGAACTATTTCTCTTGCAGCAGTTTTTCAATGTGTTTGCACATATCTTTAGGGGGTGTGGTGACTCCAAATCGCATTCTTGGCACTCCTTTTCAAAGTCAAACTTTCTCAGTTTCGAGATTTTTTGTCCTACTAGAAAGGAAACAATTGAAAGCGGATTATATCGAATCATATATCGAGTCAACCGATTATCCTTCTTTGTGCTTTATGACAACAGAGTGATTTGTGATTTTCAGTAGAATTTTGAAACTGAGAAAGTAAAGATTGTTTTCCGTGTTTGTCGATGAGGTACTTGGTGAAGTTCCACTTGCACCTGCCCAGTTTCTTGGCCAGGAAGTTGAACAGTGGATGCCGCCCGAAGAAGGCAACTTTCACTTTCGCAAACAGGTCATACGTCACCTCGAACTTCTTCACGAACTCTGGAGGAAGTAAAACAAAACTAATAAGTAGTTTTTGTTTTGGACCAGAAAAGTGTTTGTGTTATTGTTCCGAACACTCTCGAATAAATAGGAAGAAAACATGCCTACTGGGGTTGAGTTCACATTGAAAATTAGCAATAAAAAAGTGAAAAAAAAAACAGCGACCGCCATTGATGAATTATCGATGATCATTGACACGATAGCAAAGTTTATTGATAAATTTCCGCTAATTTGGCTAATTTTTAGCGATGAAACAGCGATGAAAATTTTTTCGACGAAAAATCTGGTGCTTCAAAGAACACTTGCAGAACATCGAGTGCGGTCTCGTTTTAAATACACTTCAGTCGTGAGTCAGACACAAAAAAATCACAACACGAAAAAAATTAGAAAGACTTTCTTCAACTCCGAAAAAAGAACACCGAAATATCTGGAAAAAAATTGAAGAAATTGAATACTTCAATTATTCTACCAGCTAATAGTTTTTTATTGGATGATTGTATCCGATAACTCTATGCAACTTGTACAACGACCCATTATCTTTGTTTCTATGTGAACTTAATTTCCATTGCTGATTTTGTTTGTCATCCTATCATTTTTATACCAACTGGTCGTCATTTTTATACAACAAAAGGCGTCGTTTTTACCGGATAAGGTTGAATCGATTGTATTGACAACAATTTTTTTTTTTACAGTTTTGACAGTAAAAGTGTTTTATCATGTGAAAATCGAATGTAAATAAAACAAGGATAGCCGGTTACTGTGCAATTAGCTCAAAATTTTCTGACCATAAACTTTAAAAATCAGTGTAGCTTTTTCTGCGTGGTGTGAAGAAAAGATCTTACATAAAACTATTATTTAGGCATATTCGAAAATGATAGTAAAATAGGCAAACGGCGCAACAGTTTTTGAAGAAAAATGACTAGAAAAATAAAAAAAAAACAATCAAAACTTTTCATTTTTTGGGAGAAATTTTTGAATTCTTAATGTGGTTCGAATTCTGACTGAAAGGGCTTTATTATGATATATCAATTATTTCAGTCCGATGATTATTTGTGGTACCTGATTTTGCGTGAAACACAAAAAAAAACTAAAACACACCCGAATACAAAGTTCCTTCCCATTTTTAATGGTCGGTACAAAAAGCGCACTTGCCTTTAATCTGTTGGTTGTTCTTGGGCTCCTGTAGAAATTGTGAGCTGGGAAATGCCAGAATCCTCAGTCCCTCCCCTTTAAATTTATCGTACACCTGCTGCAGCTGCGAGAAGTTTTCTGTCGTTTTTCCTCACTGGAAAAAATGGTTTCGAGTTTTTCCTATAGTGTGAGTTTTTGGATCAAAAGAAAAAGCCAATGATCTTAAAACATTTGGTAAAAATTGACCAGCTGTTCTTGATAAATCTGAATGATAATTATTCTGGCTCTTTTTCCTTCACCCCACCAGCGCGGACAAGTTAAACCATGACAAACATATTTAGTCTTCTTGCTTAACCTTTTCAAAGTGCTCGTTACATTATAAATTTGATGCTTTTTTGAGTTGGAGAGAACGGAAGAAGATCCTTCATTCTTTCCCTCTACAAAAGGGTAACAAAAAATAAATAACGCTATCCGAGTTTTTTTGCGATTGATAAAACGGATGGAGCCAGGCTTTCTTCAGCTTTTCTACCATCGTAAGAATACTATATAGCATTGTTTAAAAATTGGGCTCTTTTTTCTTCTCTTTTTGCATGTCAGAAAGGATCTTAAAATCGCTCATTTTTGGCGAGTTTTATTCCAGTTACGAACATTAAAAATTATTTCAAATCAGCTTTCATATAACGAATTTAAGAAAAAAAATAAGCGAGGGTGAACTGGAAAAAAAACTGAGAGCTCGCAAGACTTCACGGAGAAAGAAGCAAGTTCTTCCATTTGTTTTTAATGCGTTAATCAGTCACACAATATGATTTTTTCTGAAGTTGGTTTTTTGGAAGTTCTCTCTGGATTTAAATTTTTTGCGGCAATTTTTTGTGCAACGGCGCAATAATATACAGCAAACGCTGATGGCAACTCACGGTAAAAACAGCTCTGGTGACCACGCCGTAAAGCGAAGTCTGAATGGACTTATCTTCCCTTCCCCCCAGCTTTCTATTTCAATTTTTAAAGACTAGTTTAACAGAGTTTAAACCGATGTCTGCGAGGCGCTTTCTATGACGACGAGACGTCCTTGTAGTCCTTACGTGGATCCGGTTTCTCTCTCCCCTCTCCTATCTAATCGGTTTCTGGCGCTGGACAAGAACCCTGGGTCCGACCCATAGGCATTGGTGAAGGTTTGAGACGTGTTATTGGGAAAACAGTTACACGGAAGTTTGAGAGCCTGCTTACCGAAACCGCTGGGCCTCTTCAACTTGCTGCAGGCCATTTGTCAGGATCTGAAGCCGCGGTTCACGAAGAACGTGCCTTGTTTGAAGACAATGAAACTGACAGAATTCTCCCTGTTGACGCGGAAAATGCGCTCAAAAAATTGAACAGACAAGTTGCTCTGCACAACATACAAGTTTTATGTCCTATTATCGCCAAGCTTGCTATAAATCTGTATAGACGCGCAAACCGCCTTTTTACAGGTAACAATGAGCTTTCTGGCGAGGAAGGTGTCGCTCAAGGGGACCCTTTTGCTATGATCTTCTATGGTCTATCCGTTATATCGCTCATCTACTCACATGGTACCAAGTGCAGAACAGCCTGGTTTGCCGATGACTCGAGGCGGTGGTAAACTTTTTGACGTTAAAGCTTGGTGGGATTTCCTCAGTGCTGAAGGCCCAGCGTATGGGTACTGTCCAAATGCAGAGAAAACCTATCTTATTGTGAAGGAGAGCTTGATGGACGAAGCAAAAACCATGTTTGCAGAGAGCGGTGTCAAGATAACGAGTGAAGGAAAAAAGTATCTGGGCTGCCCTCTCGGAACTACGGAGTTCAACACAACAAGAGCTTCTGTGAAGATCTGGCTTCCAAATTCACCAAGATGACAGAAACTCTCTGTGAAATTGCCAAAAGCCTACCCACAAGAAGCCTATGCTGGTTACACTTTCGGTCTCAGCAACAAATGGACCTACTTTTGTTGATCAGTGAATGAAATGAGGGATGCCATAATTCCGCTTGATGAAGAAAAAGACAAAAAAAGCGAGACAAGTTCACAGCCCTGAGTGAAAACGCGTCCCAAGCAGTTAAGCGGTGTCTCACTACCGCTACAGAGCGTGGTAGCTCCAGTTGGTTAACTGTGCTACCATTGGAAGATGAGGGGAAGTCGCTCAGCAAGCAAGAATTCCGAGACGCGCTTGCAATTAGGTATAATCTTCCCGTCTCGAATCTTCCCAGAACATGTGTCTGTGGCACCATTTTCGACATCGACCATGCCATGACATGCAAAAGTGGAGGATATATCTCATAGACACGATAGAATTCGTGATTTATTAGCCAAGAGACTTCAAAAAGTTCGCCAGGATGTGAGCATTGAACCTCACCTCCAGCCACTGACTGGTAAAACTTTACAGTATGCTTTCGCTAATACTTCCGACTTTGCCAGACTCGACATCAAAGCAAGGCATTTTTGGACAAGATGCACTCAAACTTTATTGGACGTCACGATCTTTCGTGCCAATTGCAAAACCAACGCCAACACACAATTGAACCAGATTTACACTCAACATGAGGCCCAAAAGCGAAGAGAATATAACAAACGAATCATACATGTGGAATGATCAACATCCAGAAATGCTCGCCCCGTGGCCTAATTATGATTTACCCACTTTTACCCTTCTCTTTTCATTTTCCTGGTGCTTTCTCATTTCCTTCTCTTAGTTCACTTCAATTGGCGCTAGTGTTTCTTAAATTTTTTTAAAAATTTTTTAAAAAATTTTGTTTTCGCTCACTTCCTCTAATAGGTGGGTGTGGTCCTCATTTTTATATTTCCTTGTCTTATTTTTTTAACCATGTAACTTTATCTGGTGAATTTACCATCTTCACTTGGTTTAACAGAGTTGCAATGAAACTTGGCATGGTGAACAAACTAACAACTGTGAAAATATTTGTTCTCGACACCTTACATCCTAACGTTGCGCGTTTAGCCATAATAAAACCAGAAAAAATTAGAAACATTGAAAATTAAAAGGTGGAGGGAGTCGAAAAGAGTCCTGTAAGGCTTTAGGGGTGTGTGAAAAACCCAAGGATACCTTTGAGGCTGTGTTCACTATGATGCAAACGTGGCCCTTGTACTTGTTCAGATCCACTGGCTTTTCATCTATATCATCAGCTGTGAATTGGTAGACAGTGTCCTTCAACTGGGGGTGGGAAACAGGGCCAGCGTCTTTCGTCATGCTAAAGCTGCTATGCGCTTTGTTTTAACTAAAAATTAGCTACTTGAGTTAAAATTGTTAAAACTTAATACAGCACGTGTTTTTTATTATAAAAAACTCATCTTAGGAAAAGCAAATGTGTGCAGAACAAAATTAAACCGTTTTTTTTTCCTCTGACTTTCTAATTTTACTGTTCATTTGTTGTTCTTCTGAGAAAGGCATGTTTTTACCACAAAATCCTTCATTGAGTGGCTCCTATTGATTTACAAAACCTATTCAGATTGCTCCTTTTTCGGCTGCATATTTCTCTTAATAGAGATGACCCCCCCCCCCCCCCCCCAGCAGGCTGATGCCTCTTTGGCATTCTCCCAAGCCGAACTAACTAAGTTGTAAACGTACACTCTCATAAAATGTATGGTTTTAAGTTTTTAAATTTTGGCTCGGAAAAAAAACTTAGGCTCTTTTTCCTTCCCCCCACCCCACCTCACACGACCACCAATTTTATGGTGTAACGAGTAGTTTTACAAAGTTAATTATGAAGACTAAATATGTTTGTCCCAGCCTAATTAGTCCACATGCCAATTTTCATAACGATTGGACAATGGAAACAGTAACTTTACTAGAAAAAAATTGAAGGTGGGGGGGGGGAAGGAAAAACAGCCAAAACTTATTATGATTTATCATTATTAACATTTCCAATGAATATTTATCCCTCACTCTATAAATTTACCACGAGAAAAATTTCAACCAGGTCCTGTCATGACTTTCAAATAAAAAACCAGCAAGCCCAGCTCCGCGAATCAATTGGCTCGCAAAAATTAGTAAGGCTCTTTTTCCTCCCCCCCCCCCCACCTCACACGAGCTTCAATATATTAGTGTAACGAGTGGTTTTACGAGGCTGAATATGAAGACCAAATATGTTTGTCGTGGCCTTATTAAGTAAGTTTTCATAACAATCGGACAATGTGGTCAACTAATTTACATGTAAAAATTTGCAGGTGGGGGGGGGGGAAGGAAAAAGAGCCATTAGTAGTTCTGATAAAGCTATTGACGCGATGGACATTTGAATACTTTCAATTTATTCATGCGGTGAATCGGTTTGCTTAACTCGAATTTTTCGAGACAAGCAACTTAACCAAACAATTTAACTTTGAAAACGATTTGCAAAAAGCTTAAATTTTCTGAACATGCCATGCCGATCAAGCCATAAGACTCTTGAAAAAACAGTTGTTTCATAGTGAGCCAACTAGCAAAAAATTGATTTTCTCGACGAGGAAAACTAATCAAACGATGAGAGCTCGAGACACGCAAAACTTTTAAAGTTTTTTCGCGCAAGAAAAAAGAGCGTTGAAACTTTTGAAATACGTCTATTTAATTCATAGCAAATTCCTTGAAAAGAAAATTTCGAGCAAGTTATTCAAAAAAAGACATTTTGAAAAGGTTTAAAATATTTAATGGAGCAAGCCGGTTTGCAACAAATTCATTTTTTTTCTATCTAAATCATTTTTCATTGCAAATTTAGAAACAAGAAAACTTTTCAATTTCTCAAGCAAACTATTGAGCGGTGAAAAAAGTATGTTTCAAGTTGTTTATAGCTTGAATTGGGTCGCAAACAAGTTTTTTTTTGTCAAGTAAGTTATTAGATGAAGTTTCGAAACCATCAAGCGGCTTTTCATTGCTTGAATTGATTCGCAAAAAAGTTTTATTCAACTCAGGCAAACTATTGAGCAATTAAATTTAGACAACTTCGAGTTGCTGTCATAGCTTGAACGATTACGTTAAAATTAAGTTTTTTTTTCTAAAGCAAGCTATCACGAAATAAGTTTTCTAACATATTGAGTTAACTTATTAACATAACATAACTGAAGAAATTTGGGAACAATCAAGTGATTTTCCATGGCTTTAATTGAATCGCAAAAAAATGAGTTATTTGTAGCAAGCCATTGAGCAGCAAGCTTTCTCAAATTTCAAGTTGATTTCAATACTTGAATCGGCTCGCAAAAAGTAATCTTGTGTCAAGTAAGTGATTGCGTGATGAAACATGAGAAATTTCTCCATTGTTTTCAGAATTCAAGCCGATTTACGAAAACTGAGTGCTTTTCCAGCATAAAATTGCACGTTTTCAAAGATAGAATCGGCTCTTCAAAATTTAACAAATTTTTACAAGCTTTCCTTGAATTGATGAAAATTTGAAACAATTCAGTTGTTTTTTAGAGCTTGGATTGTTTCGCGGAAGACATAGAAAATTGGGTTGGCAACAGACCAGCAAAAACTTTCAGCGTAAATTCTGCTTTCAGTCGATAGATCTTTGCATAGTTCAAAGTAATTTAGCTTGAAACGGCTCCCTAACAATTTCTCAGCAGGCAGTTCTCGCGACGAACTTTTGATAGCGATTTGCAAAAATTCAGGTTTTTTCACAGATGAGGTTCAAAGATTGTAACTCTTTAAGTAATCACAGAAATATTTTAGCGTCAACCAGAGACCAGAAATAGTAGTTTCGTAGCTTGAATTGATTTGCAAAAAAGCTATTGGTCAATAACACGCCGATGAAATTCACGTGGTTTTAAAAACTTGAAACCATTCTCGAGAAGTTAAATTTTTTCAAGCACGGTATTGAGCAACATAACTTTTTGAAAATCTTTAGTTCAAAAAAGCTATTCAAGAGATGCAACTTGTAAATTTTTGAAATACTTCATAAAACGAACCCGTTTACATGAAAATTACTTTCTTTTCCATCTAAGTCATTTTCCTTACTAGTTTAGAAACAAGAAAAATTTACGATCTCTCAAAGAAACTATTGGGCAATGAAGCCTAGTAACGTTTTAAATAGTGGCATAGTTTGAATCGGTTCGCAAGTTAGTTTTCTTTGTCAAGTATGTTATTGAACGATAAAGTTATCTACAGTTTAAGTTACTATATTTCAAGCAAGGCATTGAGCAAAGAAAATTAGAAACACTTCAAATTAGTTTCATAGCTTGGATTAGTTTGTTAATGGGTAAATTTTTAAAGCAGGCTTTTGAGCAAAAGTTTTCTAATAAATCAAGTTGGTTTCTAAAACATAAATCGGCTTGCAAAACGTAAGGGTGAGTCAAGCATGTGATTGACCAATGAACGTAAGAATTTTTTACGTTTTGATACGTCAATATATTTCAAATTGTTTTAAAAGCTGAGTTAAGACTTTTTCAAGCAAAGTATTTAGCAAAAAAAGTTTCAAATATTTCAAATTTCAAACTGTTTCTATAGCTTGAATCTAGTATCCGGAAAAAGGTCTTTTTCAAGCAAAGTTAAGAACCTATGCAAAAAAAACTTTTGGAACCATTTGACGTTGTTTTTAGTATCTCAAAATTCATATTGAAAAATGGAGGTTAAGGGAAGATGAGCTTGAAATGTACCAAATAAAACAATACAGGTCGTATAAAGCCGAGCTAGAATTCTCGTCTTGAAAACTTTCGAAAAGATTTAAAGTTTCAAGAGCTTGCTGATACAACTTTTTGAAGATCCACTTCCGATACGCTATGTAAACAGCTAAAGAACAATTGTAGAAAACCTGTTTTGTTTTCCCTTATCATTCAGAAAAAAAATTAAAGTAAATTTGAGATGTAGCCAGTGTTTCACCAAGTAGTGTAGAGGGAGACAGAATGTGTTGATTTTAGTAGTCTGTGTAAATAAAATTTCAACACAATTGGATTAGGTAGAAAAAACTTAGTAGATAGTAATTTGACGCTTACACTTTCATGAACAAAAATTAGGACATTTTTCTAAATCTGCTAACTTAACGGCAAAAAATAGGGGGTGAGTTTTTGCAATCAAAACATTAATATAGTTCCCGACAAAATAAAAACCTGATAAATCGAAACTTTTACGACAAAAGCTCAAAACGAAATTAACCTGAATAAAAAAACTCCATAACTGGTACGTTTTTTCATCATTAATCATCGCTATGAATCTGAGACTCTTTTCTTCAAGGCTTTTGAGAATGTTTTCCCTTCGCGCCATCGTTGATATATCATGTTGGAGTATTAGAAAATAAGGGTAATAATAAGCCTATGTTTAATCACTTTCCGAGTTTCCTCGGAACAACCCAAATAGCTTTCGCATATGTTTCACCGAGGAAACATTTGAGAAAAGATGCCAACCTTTCAATTTTTCAAAATTTCACATACGTTTGGCATGCCCTTAAAACTACTGCACATTGACACCTCAACATAACTTTACGTTTTTGATGTATTTCACCATAAACATGCTCGTTAAAGGTCCCAAAATCAAGTTAAAATATTTTTGTTATTCAAATTTATGTTTTTTTAATTGAAGATACATCCTAGAGAGCGTTCGAAAGAGTATTCAAAGAATTATTGAAGCATTTCCGCCATTTTAGAGCAAAACTGAGTTGTATTGAAACTGTAGAACCAATAGATTTTTTGCTTCCAATAGATTGCTGTGTCGTGGCAATTCTGGGGTTAGAAATTCCTCGTAGAAGTCGAGAGACCGGAGTCTCGTTAATATGCGTGTACTGTTTCGAGGTTTTTTAGACACTTATCTGCCAATGCTAGGGCAAGTGCTTTGTCTTCTTGTATTTCTCTTGGCGTCTCTCTCTTCACTTTTTTACAAAAGATTTGACTGCAAAATTAAACTCAGAATTTTTTTAAATGCTACTGCATTAGCTCAAACATCCCACCGTTCATGCAAAAAGTGAAGTTTTCAAGTTTTTCTGATGTATAATTGGTGCTGTTTTCAGCAAACAGTATTCCGCATAATTTGAAATCCAAATGATCATCATGTGTTTGCAATTCATCCTTTTCCGCGGAAGAAAACTGGATTCCATATGACAATAAACTGTTCAAATAACTCAAATCAAAAGACTCCGCTTTTTCAAAGGCTGCAGAAACATATTTGAGGCTAACCAATTTCAAGTCTATATTTTGAAACAAAGATTTTCTGAACATTTCAAGATAAGGTTTCATTTGAACTCCACAAACATGCGAATCTTTCAATAACTCATTGTTACCGAGTAGTTCTTCAGACTCAATAACTCGGCTGTAAACATTCAACTTTCGGGGAATAAAATCTGAACTTTTCAAAATGGTTTTCAGGTCAACATAAGATTGCAGAACATCTTGATTTAATTTCCCACTTCTTGGAACTAAGTCAAAATAAGCCAACCGATAACTCAGAGACTCAACTCTGTTAAATGATTCTACAACTTTAAAACAATCGTTAGATAAATTTTTCTTTTCTCGAACGAAGCTCAAACACTTTGAGAAATCTTTCAAAATAGACTGATGAAATCACTGCAAATAAATAACGACTTTGGATACGCTCGAAGAAAGAATCAAATAAACAGGTACCAAACTCGGTTCTGAGAGAACTACTAAAACGGCGTTATCCTGGTTTTCGTTACATTGATCGAATTTGTTTTTCAAAATATGATCCAAATAATGGAAGTAACAAACAGAATTGTTCAGACACGAAATAAAAGATGAGTCTTCTGTCCAAATTAATTCGTTGTTAGTTGAAATAAAATTTCCAAATTCAATTGTTCGAATAGATAAATCGGTCAAATTATCTACTTCAACTACGAACTCCAAGGATTCGTTTGAACGTATGATTCTAGAATTAACACTCGCAGGAAAAATAGCTTGACCCCAACATTTGCAACGTTGATCATCCCTTGGGTTTGTCGTTATTAGGAAATCCTCGCTTAGAAGCACGTCGAAATAAACCATAATTGCATCAAAAGATCCATTATTTTCAATTTGAAAAGATAGCTTTTTGGGCTTTTCAAATTCTTTTAAATAATTAGAGTCTGCAAGTTTCTTAAAATCAATTTCGAATATTTCAAAAAAGCTATTCAAGAGATGCAACTTTTAAATTTTTGAAATACTTCATAAAACGAACCCGTTTACATGAAAATTACTTTCTTTTCCATCTAAGTCATTTTCCTTACTAGTTTAGAAACAAGAAAAATTTACGATCTCCTTAAGAAACTATTGGGCAATGAAGCCTAGTAACGTTTTAAATAGTGGCATAGTTTGAATCGGTTCGCAAGTTAGTTTTCTTTGTCAAGTATGTTATTGAACAATAAAGTTATCTACAGTTTAAGTTACTATATTTCAAGCAAGGCATTGAGCAAAGAAAATTAGAAACACTTCAAATTAGTTTCATTGCTTGGATTAGTTTGTTAATGGGTAAATTTTTAAAGCAGGCTTTTGAGCAAAAGTTTTCTAATATATCAAGTTGGTTTCTAAAACATAAATCGGCTTGCAAAAAGTAATGGTGAGTCAAGCATGTGAATGACCAATGAACAAAAAAATTTTTTACGTTTTGATACGTCAATATATTTCAAATTGTTTTAAAAGCTGAGTTAAGACTTTTTCAAGCAAAGTATTTAGCAAAAAAGTTTCAAATATTTCAAATTTCAAACTGTTTCCATAGCTTGAATCTAGTATCCGCAAGCAAGGTCTTTTTCAAGCAAAGTTAAGAACCTATGCAAAAAAACTTTTGGAACCATTTGACGTTGTTTTTAGTATCTCAAAATTCATATTGAAATATGGAGGTTAAGGGAAGATGAGCTTGAAATGTAGCAAATAAAACAATACAGGTCGTATAAAGCCGAGCTAGAATTCTCGTCTTGAAAACTTTCGAAAAGATTTAAAGTTTCAAGAGCTTGCTGATACAATTTTTTGAAGATCCACTTCCGATACGCTATGTAAACAGCTAAAGAACAATTGTAGAAAACCTGTTTTGTTGCCCCTTATCATTCAGAAAAAAAATTAAAGTAAATTTGAGATGTAGCCAGTGCTTCACCAAGTAGTGTAGAGGGAGACAGAATGTGTTGATTTTAGTAGTCTGTGTATATAAAATTTCAACACAATTGGATTAGGTAGAAAAAACTTAGTAGATAGTAATTTGACGCTTACACTTTCATGAACAAAAATTCGGAAATTTTTCTAAATCTGCTAACTTAACGGCAAAAATAGGGGGTGAGTTTTTGCAATCAAGACATTAATATAGTTCCCGACAAATTAAAAAACTGATAAATCGAAACTTTTACGACAAAAGCTCTTAACGAAATTAACCTGAATAAAAAAACTCCAAAACTGGTACGTTTTTTCATCATTTATCATCGCTATGAATCTGAGACTCTTTTCTTCAAGGCTTTTGAGAATGTTTTCCCTTCGCGCCATCGTTGATATATCATGTTGGAGTAATAGAAAATAAGGGTAATAATAAGCCTATGTTTAATCATTTTCCGAGTTTCCTCGGAACAACCCAAATAGCTTTCGCAAATGTTTCACCGAGGAAACATTTGAGAAAAGATGCCAATCTTTCAATTTTTCAAAATTTTACATACGTTTGGCATGCCCTTAAAATTACTGCACATTGACACCTCAACATAACTTTACGTTTTTTATGTATTTCACCATAAACATGCTCGTTAAAGGTCCCAAAATCAACTTAAACAATTTTTGTTATTCAAATTTATGTTTTAAATTGAAGATACATCCTAGAGAGCGTTCGAAAGAGTATTCAAAGAATTATTGAAGCATTTGCGCCATTTTAGAGCAAAACTGAGTTGTATTGAAACTGTAGAACCAATAGATTTTTTGCTATTTTCCAATAGATTGCTGTGTCGTGGCAATTCGGGGGTTATAAATTCCTCGTAAAAGTCGAGAGACCGGAGTCTCATCAATATGCGTGTACTGTTTCGAGGTTTTTTAGACATTTATCTGCCAATCCTAGGGCAAGTGCTTTGTCTTCTTGTCTTTCCCTAGGCGTCTCTCTCTTCACTTTTTTACAAAAGATTTGACTGCAAAAATTAAACTCAGAATTATTTTAAATGCTACTGATTAGCTCAAACATCCCACCGTTCATACAAAAAGTGAAGTTTTCAAGTTTTTGTGATGTATAATTGGTGCTGTTTTCAGCAAGCACAACTCCGCATAATTTGAAATCCAAATGATCATCATGTGTTTGCAATTCATCCTTTTCCGCGGAAGAAAACTGGATTCCATATGACAATAACAGTATAGGCGACAAACCATCTTCATATTTTACGTTTTTTGCTTTGTATTTCAAGGTCAAATCATCAAAACTGTTCAAATAACTCAAATCAAAAGACTCCGCTTTTTCAAAGGCTGCAGAAATATATTTGTGGCTAACAAATTGCAAATCTATATTTTGAAACAAAGATTTTCTGAACATTTCAAGATATGGTTTCATTTGAACTCCGCAAACATGCAAATCTTTTAATAATTCATTGTTACCGAGTAGTTCTTCAGATTCAATAACTCGGCAGTAAACATTCAACTTTCGGGGAATAAAATCTGAACTTTTCAAAATGGTTTTCAGGTCAACATAAGTTTGCAGAACATCTTGATTTAATTTCCCACTTCTTGAAACTAAGTCAAAATAAGCCAACCGATAACTCAGAGACTCAACTCCGTTAAATGATTCTACAACTTTAAGACAATCGTTAGATACATTTTTCTTTTCTCGAACGAAGCTCACAAACTTTGAGAAATCTTTCAAAGTAGACTGATGAAATCCCTTCAAATAAATAATGACTTTGGAGACGCTGGAAGAAAGAATCAAATAAACCGGTACCAAACTCGGTTCTGAGAGAACTACTAAAACGGCGTTATCCTGGTTTTCGTTACATTGATCGAATTTGTTTTTCAAAATATGATCCAAATAATGGAAGTAACAAACAGAATTGTTCAGACACGAAATAAAAGACGAGTCTTCTGTCCAAATTATTTCGTTGTTAGTTGAAATAAAATTTCCAAATTCAATTGTTCGAATAGATAAATCGGTCAAATTATCTACTTCAACCACGAACTCCAAGGATTCGTTTGAACGTATGATTCTAGAATTAACACTCGCAGGAAAAATAGCTTGACCCCAACATTTGCAACATTGATCATCACTTGGGTTTGTCGTTATTTGGAAATCCTCGCTTAGAAGCAAGTCGAAATAAACCATAATTGCATCAAAATATCCATTATTTTCAATTTGAAAAGATAGCTTTTTGGGCTTTTCAAATTCTTCTAAATAATTAGAGTCTGCAAGTTTCTTAAAATCAATTTCGAATATTTCTACCGCTCTCGATAGCAACTTATAACTACTAGAATTGGAGCTTAACATAACATTCTCGTAAGTAGCTGAGTCCTTTCGTCCAAAACATACAAACGGCAGCTTCACTTCATCCAAAATATCGTTTCGGAAATAAAAGGATCGTCGCACGATATCACTTTCAATGGGTACCGCATAAACAACAGCTCTTCTTGGAACACAGTCAATTTCCTCTATTGTTTTCGACTGTTGGGATAGTAAACTATTCAAAGTTTTGTGCATGATTGGTAATACGTGTTCACCGAAAAAAGCACAATCGAATATTTCGGTGACAATCATGTCAATTTGAGAATGAGGGAGAGACTCGGAGTTCACACAAAGTTGTTCAGCCAGACCACACACGACTTGAAACAAAAAGACGAACTAATAAGTTAAGAAGTGACCTGTTTAAAATTTTGAAGACTTCAAAACATTTACAATTATCTTCTATAAATCAATTCACGGCTTTTTTTAGATAAGCTTGTCAGGCGAGATTATGATTAGCGAGTTATCAGATTAGCTTGAATCAAATTTTCGAAGAAAAAAGATTTCAGAATCTTTAAACAATATACCTGAAATATTTAATTCTCCTGACTGAAATTGGTTTAGAACTTCTCTTGACATAGCACCCATTAGCTGAAACAAAAAAGCACAACTGAAGGAAACCACAAAATCATACTTTTTAATCCAGAAAACACACGGAGGCTGGTCAATGAGCATAATGGTGTCTAAGAGCAGAAAGGGCCCAAGAGCAGAACGGCATAATTATACGGTCTTATCGATAAAAACAGCATAAGAATCGTTAATATTATAAAGAAAATAAACACAAGCGAAACTGAGCTTCGAACTACTTGCGATACGACAACTGTGGAACACTTTAAAAAAGTATTTTGTTTCATGTTTTAATAAATTAAAAGTTTTCAAAGAGGTCCTAGTGCGGTTGACTTTGGGCATTCAAATATTGGTGCTATGAGTGTTATCGATCTCAAAGGTACTACCAGACATTTTAAGGAAAAAAATCGGTAAATAGGCCGACAGAATTATAGCCGACAGCCAATAAGCTGAAACTCAACTGCAAGCTGATCATTTTGTACAAAACTGCATGTCTCGCCCACATAGGATCCACCATAGCTATATATGTATTTTATGCAAAGAGGACTACAGGATTTGGAAACTAAACCGACAGAGCTTACGTCGACAACCTTGAAGCCGAAAAATCATCAGCAGAAAATTATAATCGGAACTCTATAATTATACATAAAATGGTTTCCGTTCAATATATAGAATGTACCAATAGTAACTAGTATCCAGAAGTTAAATTTGTATTTTAAAGAAAATGAGAATGTCAGCATTGATTAGACCGTATAAATCAAAATTGTTCTTTTTCTGCCCTTAGACCCTTTTCTGATCTTAGACCATTCTGCTCAAGGAACCCCTTCCAAAACAAACCTGTGACTTTTCGCACGCAACGATGTTTTTGAACCCCGCAAGAACACAGTATGCAGCTAAAAGTCCTGTCCCGGATCCCAAGTCGAAAACTACTTTGTCAGACGCTCCATTAGATTTGTCAAACACCTAAACGTGTATATTGAATCAAGAATGTGAAAAGAATCAGCGTGTTCGTGTAAGGAATGATTTTATAAGTCAAGAAATATATAGCAAACTTTTCTCAAAAAAAGATCTTTATCACCAAGATATTTTATTATTAAAAAATCTTCGATTTTCTTTGATTCCTTACTAGATATAGCTATTACTTGAATGAAAGAAAAAATACATTAAAAAGAATATAGCTAACATCATAATTACTTGTTTGATGGCTAATTTGTAAGTCAAATTCCTTCGCTTGTCATTCAGCATTCGGAAGAACCACTGATCAATGAAATTATTTCTAATCAAGTCAACCGCTTCTCTTCTCAGTTCTGTTACTTCTTCTGGTTCTGAGGTTCCACTATCATTCAAAGTACAGCATTTCCAGATGAGTTTGAAGGCACCTTCTTTGTCATCGAAGTTTGAGAGAAGGAGCTTCCCACATTCTAGGTTGAGTCTCGTATTGTTGGGGAACAATGATAGTGCCTGAAAACTTTCACAGCTATGAGAACAGAAAATGTACGTAGCGTTTAAAAGCTTATTGTTTTTACTTCCACCTAATCATCTTGGGCCTTTCTTCAGTGGGGTGGATATATAACATCCACTTTTCCGTACCCGGTCGGTCCGGTCCCCCTTTGAGGTGACACTGGGACCCCTTCAACAGTGATCGAAGTGGTATTCGAGTCAAAGACTTTCGTATTAAAGGCCGCGCGAGTTAAGGGCATAAGATCTATGACGTTGCAGCATGAGTTCTCATACTTGTGTGAAGACACCTCTTGAAGTACCCGTATATGTAATGGCAGTCATACAGATTTGTCTGAATCTCTAGTTGTTATCTATTCTCATTCCAGACTATCAGAAACCGTTATTTCTAATAACAGCTGAGAATACATATCAAAGATTAAACACAGGAGCGAAGCCGAGCATCGCATCACTTACGGTACAACACGCACTTAAAAAACATAAAAAGTCGAACAAAAATGAAAAAGATTGAAAAAAACTAGGTCTACCAAATTTTCGTTTGCCTCGATAAAAATTCATTCAAGGAAAACATGCGAAACAAAACACTTGAATATTAAATTAGCAACGGAATAAAACTTACGAAGCGGAAACAAAGCCGGCAATGTTTGAGCAGACATCAGCTGAGCAAAATAAATGATGAGGCAAACTACGCCAAAAAAACTTGAGCAGACAAACAAAACTCGGACAATTCAATTTTTACCGGAAAAATTTTCAAATTCATTCATACTGGGAAATAGCCTAGAAGGAAAGATGTTTACAGGAAAAAAGTCTAGTTCTCGATTACAAGACACTTGCTCTCGCGAGGAATAAATAATCGCGAGGAAACTGACTATTTAAGTCTAAGCAAAACATAATTTTCGCCACTTGAACTCTAAGGCCAGTTTCCCCCCACCTTTCTGAGACATTGTAGAGCGTGGTCTGTTCGGTCATCGTGGCAGAGTAGTTTACCAAAACAACTGGTCACTGTTGAAAACTCATCCTCGACTTCATCATCTGCAGGAGCAACAGATGTTGATGACGAGGATGATGATGGTATTTGACAAGAGTCCAAGGCCACACAGTACCAAGAGAAACTCGCATCAAACTGGTTGCTAAACAGGTAACAGTGAAAGCCTCAAACATTAATTGCAGATAAAACAAATGAAAAAATTGAACAACGTCTGTATTTAACGCTCAGCAGAACTAGTTCTAAAACCACTAAATCACCGGATCATTCAATTGCACTCAAAAATCCAGTAAACTCAGGCCATCAACATTTTCTGATAAAATTGTTCAGCCTCCTTTTACCTGTTCAGTGCAGATCGAGCTCGACCAATCAACTCTTTGTAAACTGAGGTCGAATCACGTGTTTCCGCTTCTCTCATTAGCTCATCCGGGTTCTGCTCATCCTCTTCCGAACTCATCTCTGAATCTTCTTCCGACTCAGAAGGAGGCGTCTGTTCTTCGTTTTCTTCTTGCCCATTTGATCCTTCATCAACACTTTTTAAGCTCGTGAAGTTAGATGAACACATTCGAACAGAAAACAAAGGCAGGTATACTAGAAGAAAAGAGCTCAGCTAAATTTGAAGACCTTTTGAAACCAAGCGACCGAAATAAGTTAAACCAGTAGCGTTTTCAGGGGAGACGCCCCCTCATGAATTCGCGACTCCTCTGACTACTCAAACGGTCTCGCTTTGGTGATATTTCTAGCGTAAGATAAATACTCAGCGGACAAATGTTATGTAAACTCCAGTTGAGCTACAACACAAATTTAGGAAAACATGACACTTTGAAACTCAAACACGCCCCTCCTCCGGAAAAACATAAGAGGATAAAAATAATAATTTTCTTTATATGACGCAAAATTAGGTCACTGATTCGCTCCAACATTAGCCGAATCAATTGAGGTCAAATGAAAATTTTAACCTAAAAAAAGGAAATTACAAAAAATCAGACGAAGTCAACTCACAAATTACAATCAAAACTTTCGATTAAAAAGAAATTGTTTACAGCACAAGACACAGCCGTGATATGTCATCTAAGCTGACAAAACAAACAGACAAACAAAAGGACGACAATTTTTGAAACGTTATATTTGTTTTTTGAAAAAAAAATCCTGACCAATTTTGTTGTCCCAGGCGTAGTCGCTTCCTCTGGATCAGGTGTGGCACAGAAGCTAAGAAGTCTGAACTTATTATAAACCAAGCTATCAAATGATTCAACTGATTTTGTTAACCAAGCTGCTAGCCTAAAAAGTCTGTATCTCAATTTTTAACGCATAATTTAAGCTAGCACAAATTACAGCACCATGCAGAAACATTTATCTCTTGATTTAATTAGTCGCTATTGTAGAAATCATAAGTGCATATATCTCACATTTTCAAGAGCGTTTAAAAAAAAATTTAGAACAAGGCAAGAAAACTCATTTCAAAATAGAAAATATGAAACATGTTTTTTATTTTAAATTGCTTGCCGCAAAAACAAAATTTTTTTTTAAATTTGAACTACTTAAAAACTTCAATTTACTTAATTTCGAATTGCTTGAAAAATTAAATTAACAGCTTTAAATTTTATTTTACCGCTGAATCTCTACAATGATGCTGGGGTTCAAAATGGCGTTGATTAAAATTGCTATGGCTCTCGGTTCCTATGTTCTCAACTCAGCTAGAAAGATACTTCTCTATGACAAACGGACTCTGAAAAAGCGGAAAACTAGCATTTCTTTACCTCAAACTGTAAAAAAACAATAAGAGGTTTTTTTGAAAACCCTGTTCTGCGAGTTATTTTGTCAAGCAAGGCTCTTTTTTAAGATTCAAGGCCGTTTTTACGTCTAGAACTTTCCCGTGGTGCTACTATTGCAGCCGAAATCGATCAAGGCTTTGGTAGATATGAAGCTAGAGGCCAAGAGAGACCTCGCGCTCACATACTATCACTCCATTGGCAGGGTATCGTATACACGATCTGAGGATCCTAAATTGAAAACCTTACCACACCGCTCAGTGCCTATATATGGTCATGAAAACCTAAGCGAACGTAAGGCCTGGCACTGAAAGAAAAGAGCTTTAAATAGATGGTTTGTCGCTGAGAAAAATTAAAGGTTGTCACTATTACAGAAAAATCAGCACTAAGGTACTCAAATCCATGGACGACAGGATAAGATAATTAACGATAAACTAAAACAATGATAGCCGGGTGCTGGGCAATTAGTACAGAACGTTCGACCACATTCATTAACTATTACAAAAAAAAATTTCTTTTTCTTCAAATTAGCGTAGTTTCTTCTGCGTGGTTTGATTATAGAACGATACAAACGCGTTGAAAGATAGGTAATTAGGCATAATTTACCCTAATTGTCTTCAAAAAAAGATCTACGAAAAAGAAAAAAAAATTTTTTAGAAATTCTGAAAATTTTTCTAAATTTTTTGCACTGAAAACTTTTAATTTGTATGAAAATTTTTATGGCAAGAGACCGCTTAGTGAAGCTTCCAAAACTGTTTGTTTTTTAAAAAAGAAATCGAGTTTTTTTTGGCCTAAATTGGCAATATTTATATGTAACGAATGTTAATCGATCGCTTTCCAGTCTCGAAATGGGACTAAAACTCAAAAATTTCAGATCGATTTTTTTTTGACACCCAGAAAAAATTTTGAAATTTTTAAGATCGTTCGAATCATGACTAAATGGGCTTCAACATGATGTATCACTCGACTCATTCCGATGATTATTTGTGGTACTTGATTTTGCCTGGAAAAAAAAAGAACTAAAACTTATCCGAATTCATAGTTCCTCCACATTTTTCAAATGGTCGAAACAATGACCGTTATTCGGAGTTCAAAATTCACAGTTATTCCAACGAAGACGGCAAAAATGTTGCTTAGTTTCGGGGATTTAATTTTCAAAAATGCTTGAATATAGCCGAACTTATAGTTAATTTCGCCACAGTAAAAAAATTTAATCTGACAACTGAAATAAATTACTTTCCAAAAATTCAAAAACCAAAACTGGCAAAAGAAAAATAAAAACTATTCAATTTTATTGGTCAAATGATTTCCGTTTTGAATAATTTTCTGTTTTTAATTTCCTGCGCAAGCTTTAAAACCGATAAAAGTAAAAAAATTAATGGTATTATACTGTTAATTATTAAAATGCAGAGTGCTAAATACAATGAAATTTTTTTTTCAAAATTCTTAAAATTTTTCTCAATTTTTTGCACTGAAAAACTTTTTAGTTGTATGAAAATTTTTATGACAAGGGAACGCTTAATGAAGCTTCCAAAACTGTTTGTATTTAAAACGAAAACGAGTTTTTTTTCGGCCAAAACTGGCAACATTTCTATAAAACGGATGTTAATCGATCGCTTTACAGTCTCGAAATGGGAATAAAATTTGAAATCGATTTTGTTTCGACACCCAGAGAAAATTTTGAAATTTTTAAGATCGTTCGAATCATGACTAATTGGGCTTCAACATGATGTATCACTCGACTCAGTCCGATGATTATTTGTGGTACTTGATTTTGCCTGGAAAACAAAAGAACTAAAACTTATCCGAATTCACAGTTCCTCCACATTTTTCAAATGGTCGAAACAATGACCGTTATTCGGAGTTCAAAATTCACAGTTATTCCAATGAAGACGGCAAAAATGTTGCTTAGTTTCGCGGATTTAGTTTTCAAAAATGCTTGAATAAAGCCGAACTTCAAGTTAATTTCGCCACAGTAAAATATTTTATCTGACAGCTGAAATAAATTACTTTCCGAAAATGCAAAAACCAAAACTGGCAAAAGAAAAATAAAAACTATTCAATTTTATTGGTCAAATGATTTCCGTTTTGAATAATTTTCTGTTTTTAATTTCCTGCGCAAGCTTTAAAACCGATAAAAGTAAAAAAATTAATGGTATTATACTGTTAATTATTAAAATGCAGAGTGCTAAATAAAATGAAATTTTTTTTTCAAAATTCTTAAAATTTTTCTCAATTTTTTGCACTGAAAAACTTTTTAGTTGTATGAAAATTTTTATGACAAGGGAACGCTTAATGAAGCTTCCAAAACTGTTTGTATTTAAAACGAAAACGAGTTTTTTTTCGGCCAAAACTGGCAACATTTCTATAAAACGGATGTTAATCGATCGCTTTACAGTCTCGAAATGGGAATAAAATTTGAAATCGATTTTGTTTCGACACCCAGAGAAAATTTTGAAATTTTTAAGATCGTTCGAATCATGACTAATTGGGCTTCAACATGATGTATCACTCGACTCAGTCCGATGATTATTTGTGGTACTTGATTTTGCCTGGAAAACAAAAGAACTAAAACTTATCCGAATTCACAGTTCCTCCACATTTTTCAAATGGTCGAAACAATGACCGTTATTCGGAGTTCAAAATTCACAGTTATTCCAATGAAGACGGCAAAAATGTTGCTTAGTTTCGCGGATTTAGTTTTCAAAAATGCTTGAATAAAGCCGAACTTCAAGTTAATTTCGCCACAGTAAAATATTTTATCTGACAGCTGAAATAAATTACTTTCCGAAAATGCAAAAACCAAAACTGGCAAAAAAAAATTAAGAATTATTCAATTTTATTGGTCAAATAATTTCCGTTTTGAATAATTTTCTGTTTTTAATTTCCTGCGCAAGCTTTAAAACCGATAAAAGTAAAAAAAATAATGGTATTATATTGTTAATCATTAAATTGCAGAGTGCTAAAAAAAATGAAATTTTTTTTCAAAAAGAACAATAAAAACGCGTTGAAAGTTAGATAATTAGGCATAAATTACCCTTATTGTCTTCAAAAAAAAAGATCTACGAAAATGAAAAAAAAACTTTTTTTTAGAAATTCTTAAAATTTTTCTAAATTTTTTGCACTGAAAATTTTTAATTTGTATGAACATTTTTATGGCAAGAGACCGCTTATGAAGCTTCCAAAACTGTTTGTTTTTTAAAAAAGAAATCGAGTTTTTTTGGCCTAAATTGGCAATATTTATATGTAACGAATGTTAATCGATCTCTTTACAGTCTCGAAATGGGACTAAAACTCAAAAATTTCAGATCGATTTTTTTTTCGACACTCAGAAAAAATTTTGAAATTCTTAAGATCGTTCGAATCATGACTAAATGGGCTTCAACACGATGTATCACTCGACTCATTCCAATGATTATTTGTGGTACTTGATTTTACCTGGAAAACAAAAGAACTAAAACTTATCCGAATTCACAGTTCCACCACATTTTTCAAATGGTCGAAACAATGACCGTTATTCGGAGTTCAAAATTCACAGTTAATACAACGAAGACGGCAAAAATGTTGCTTAGTTTCGCGGATTTAATTTTCAAAAATGCTTGAATAAAGCCCAACTTCGAGTTAATTTCGCCACAGTAAAATAATTTAATCTGACAGCTCAAATAAATTACTTTCCAAAAATTCAAGCCCAAAACTGGAAAAAAAAACTAAAAACTATTTAATTTTATTGGTCAAATGATTTCCGTTTTGAATAATTTTGTTTTTAATTTCCTGCGCAAGCTTTTAAACCGATAAAAGTAAAAAAATAATGGCATTAAACAGTTAACCATTAAAATGCAGAGTGCTAAATAAAATGAAATTTTTTTTTTCAAAAATTCTTTACATTTTTCTCAATTTTTTGCACAGAAAAACTTTTAATTTGTATGAAAATTTTTATGACAAAAGAGCGCTTAATGAAGCTTCCAAACTGTTTGTATTTAAAACGAAATCGAGTTTTTGTCGGCCCAAATTGGCAACATTTCCGTAAACGAATGTTAATCGATCGCTTTACAGTCTCGAAATGGGAATAAAATTTCAGATCGATTTTTTTTCGACGCTCAGAAAAAATTTTTGAAATTTTTTAAGATCGTTCGAATCATGACTAAACTAGCGTTTAACAAACCTCCGGTGTTTCGCAAAATCTCGACAACTCATAAACCTTAATGGGCCTCTGGAGAAATTTGGAGGCCAGATTTGCAACCACTGAGAGCACCCTACTATAGGGTCAGGAATTCAAAATTTTGAGAATTTTTTAAACCTAAGTTTCCCGAAAAAAAAAATTGAAAAACAAACGTCTTATCTCGGAAACTGAGAGGATTTGAGCATTCAAATTAGGAGGCAAGATTTGAGACGCCTGGGTGTACGCTGACAATAAGGTTGTATCTTCGTCAAGTTAGAAGTTTCAAATTTTTTGAATTTCGTTGTAGATAAGTTCTTTGAGAAATTTTGAAAAAAGCAAAAAACGTCACATCTCGGAAACTTAAAGCATTTAAGCAGGCGCATTTAGCAGTCGCATGTGGCAAGATTTGCAACTCTTCAGAGTACCCTGACAACACCGAACTAAAGCGTTGTGAATTTCAAATAATTAATTTAAACTTTCTGAAAATTTTGAAAAAATCACAAAAAAACGTCCTATCTCGAAAACTACAAGGATTTGAACAGTCATATTTGGAGGCAAGATTTGTAATTCCTTAGAGTACTCTGACAGCACGCAACTACAAGGTTGCGAATTTCATATTTTGAAAAAAAACTAATTAAAATTTTCTGAAATTTTTTGAAAAAATCACAAAAAAACATCATATCTCGAAAACTACAATAAACTGAGCAGTCATTTTTGGATGCAAGATTCACAACCCTTGATAGTGTACTCTGACAGTACCCAACTACAGGGCTGGGAAATTCAGATTTTTAAAAATTAACAATAAATTTTTCTGAAAACTTTTGAAAAAATCACAAAAAACTTCATATCTCAAAAACTACAAGGACTTGAACAGTCATATTTGGAGGCAAAAATTGTACTTCCCTAGAATACTCTGACAGCACGCAACTACAAGGTTGCGAATTTCAAATTTTGAAAAATAATTAATTAAAATTTTCTGAAATTTTTTGAAAAAATCACAAAAAAACATCATATCTCGAAAACTACAATGAACTGAGCAGTCATTTTTGGAGGCAAGATTCACAATCCTTGATAGTGTACTCTGACAGTACCCAACTACAGGGCTGGGAATTTCAGATTTAAGAATTAAAAATAAATTTTTCTGAAAACTTTTGAAAAAATCACAAAAAACTTCATATCTCAAAAACTACAAGGACTTGAACAGACATATTTGGAGGCAAAATTTGTACTTCCCTAGAATACTCTGACAGCACGCAACTACAAGGTTGCGAATTTCATATTTTGAAAAATAATTAATTCAAATTTTCTGAAATTTTTTGAAAAAATCACAAAAAACATCATATCTCGAAAACTACAAAGAATTGAGCAGTCATTTTTGAAGGCAAGATTCGCAATCCTTGATAGTGAACTCTGACAGTACCCAACTTAAGGGCTGGGAATTTCAGATTTTTAAAAAATTGTAATTTTCTGTTTTCTGAAAGTTTTCTGAAAATTTTTGAAAAAAATCACAAAAAACGTCATATCTCGAAAACAACAAGGATTTCAGCACTCATATTCGGAGGGAAGACTCGCAATCCTTGATAGTACTCTGAAAGTACCCAACTACAGGGTTAGGAACTTCAAGTTTTGTAAATTATTTTGTTCATTGAAATTTCTGAAAATTTTTGAAAAAACCTCAAAAATCGTCTCATCTCGTTAACTAAAATGATTCGGGCATTCAAAATTGGAGGCCAAATTCGCAACCCCTAACTCGATATTGGGCTGCTTAATTTAAACTCGTTAAAAAACCACTAAAAATCAAATTGGAAAAACGAAACAAAATTCTTAACCATTGGAATATATGATATAGCTTAAACATGCAAAAACAATACGTTGAAAAAGCATAAACATGGCGAGATAGTGAAGCCCGCATTTAAATATATAATAGATGGGCTTCAACATGATGTATCACTCGACTCATTCCGACGATTATTTGTGTTAATTAATTTTTCGTGGAAAACAAAAGAACTAAAACACACCCGAATTTACAGTTCCTCCACATTTTCAAATGGTCGGAACAATGACAGTTATTCGGAGTTCAAAATTCACAGTTACTCCAACGAAGACGGCAAAAATGTTGCTTAATTTCGCGGATTTAATTTTCAAAAATGCTTGAATAAAGCTCAACTTCAAGTTAATTTCGCCACAGTAAAATAATTTGATCTGACAGCTCAAATAAATTACTCTCCAAAAATTCAAAAAACCAAAACTGGCAAAAGAAACAACTAAAAACTATTCAATTTTATTGGTCAAATGATTTCCGTTTTGTATAATTTCCTGTTTTTAATTTCCTGCGCAAGTTAATTTAATTTAATTAAAATGCAGAGTGTTGCTGCTTGCCATGATTGGACAGAAACTGAGCTTCATATCATATCACATGCGATGAGAAATTTTAAAAAGTTAGATAAAGCTTTGGTTTCAATTGAGTGATCAGAATGAACTGACACTCCTAAGTCAAAATTTACAACATAAAATGCTACATTCGAAAAGACATTCGATAAACAACACGATTCTTTCCGCAAAATTAACGAAACTGATCAAATAAGATGAAATTAAACAAATAAGAAACTAACGCAAGTTGCAGCAAAGAGCCAAAAATTACGGATTGATTACATCTGGCGTTATAGTAAAAATGCTATTTAATATAGCCTAGTCACTTAAAAAGATCCAATCTTGCAGAAAACTATTGAGACCCAAAAAGATTCCCAACTCTCCGTAAAAACAATCTGAAATATTTCGAGAAAAATTCAACACATTGATTTTTTCTAAAAACGCTCAAAAACCTTGCCAGTAAATTTTCGACTTCATCTTTTAACTAGAACGAAACACAAATTGTTACTCACAGGCTTTAAAAAATCATGAAACGTAATAACCAGCGACAAACAAGATTTTAAAAAAAAATAAGCCAAAATCATTGAAAAATCTGCAGTCTCACAAACTATTGCCCAAAATTTTTTTTCTTGTTTTCTTTTCCAAAATATTCCTTCCTGAACATTTTACAATAAGCATCGAACCAAGAATAAGAATTTTTGAACATGAAGTTTTTGGAAGTTCTTCATTGGAAGTTTTTGGAAGTCCTTCAAAATTATCAGTCTAACAAAGACAAAATCGAAGATTAAATTTTTAAAAGCTACAACAACATTTTTTTTTACTTTTCGAGCTTCGTAAAAAAGCCTTCTGATTTCAAAAATAATCAAAGACTAACGATTTGTTGATACAACTAATAATCCAATTCTAGAAAACGGAATCCACATGTTTTGTCTTTTGCAAAGTATTGACTGATAGCCGAAATTGATGGTTTCGTCCATGTCGAGAGAACTCTCATATCAGAGGCAAAACGATGATGCATTAAATGATTTTAACAATACTCTCTTAACAGAAATTTTTCCAACAAAAGGTAAGTTTTCTAAATAATAGTAATAAAAATCATAATAGTGAGAGTTAAATCAACTATTTAAAAACTCAATGTGGCATGCAGCACAATGTCTAAACTGATTTCTTAAATTAAATTTCGCGATAACAAAAGACATGCTCTCAATTCTTTTGTAACTTCCAGCCGACAAGTAGTTGGCGAGTCTTCTTTTTAGAAGTGCCTCTAAATAAATGTATGCGACAAAAAGTCATGGTTCCCCATTATACAACAATGGTTCTCCAATGAAAATTGCTTTCTCAAAAAAAGCTCGCTCGCCATATCTTCCAATACTTTCGTCACAATCTGCTTTTTTATGTTGAGAACTCGGTTATAACAAAACTTTCAACAGAGAACTCGGTTATAACAAAACTTTCAATAGAGAACTCGGTTATAACAAAAAGCCTAAAACTCAGTAAAAGTGCCTAATATTTCAGTCTCATCCCCAAAACATCCCGATTTTAACAATTTAATTAAAGCTCTGAAGCGCTTAACAGAATACCAGATATTTCAAATTAGGCAACGAAACGGGCTCAATTGAATTTGAACTAGATTTACCTAAAAACCAGATCAATTTCAAAATTTTATTTTGAGTATGGAATATTATACAACCGTTTCATTGCCTATGTTTCAGATCTTAAACTGCATCGAGTCTTGGATCGCTTTGGATCTTAGACAGCTTCAATCATAATAAAGTATCACAGGAATGGTTTAGTCGAATGCTGATTGAACTGTATTTCAACAGACTCGTTCCATTATTACAAGAACCACGCTCGGGAACAAATCTTCCATCCACTGATACTATGATGGTTCACGAATCCTCTGACTAAACCTTTCTAACGTCTCCAAAACATCAGCTCCAACTTTCTCACATCCAAGAAGTCCTAATTTTTGATGTTAGCCATTTGATTCGAAGCGCGAATTCATAAACGCATGTTGATTTTGCATGTTGGGCTGCTGACGCGCCTGCGAACGCATGAAATCGTTGAAACTAGGACCCGGAACATTCGCTGCATTTCTGTCAAATGTGTTCATATTTCCGAACAGTCCAGCCAGCAGATTATTTCCATCGCTGTCCGAATTCTTTCTTTGGACTGTACTTGGGCTGTTCTGCAAGTTTGCCGACTCGAAAAGCGATTGCGCAATACTAGACCCGGAATTCTGTTTATTCATCATCATGTGTTGCTGCATTCCCATGTTACTGTTGGTGGTTAAGGGTTTCTGAGTATCTAACGACATCAGGTCAGGGGGGTTCTTATTATTTATACCGTTTAGTCCTGCAAATATAGGGCTATTCGACCAAATTGGATCGAAGCTCGGCAAGGAGGTTGGATTTGAACCCTGGCGTTGGAAGTTTCCTCCAGAGTTTCCTGGAAAACTGTCGTTTCGAACCAGTTTCCCTGGATTCGCGATAAAACTCCTTTGGTTCATGTCTTGATTCATAGAATTCTGCCGAGATAATGATTGATTCATAAACTGCGGAAATCTATCACTTGTAATTCTGGAGTCACCAACCGGCTGACTGGGAGGGGGAGGGTTATTCAAGAAAGCGGGAAAGAAGGAGTCGAAACCTGGAGGAGCGTGTGAATCATTTTTACCTTGAAACGAACTCACCGATCCTTCGTTCATTCTTCGAGAGTTCTCGTTATTGGCAAATAAACTTACACTGTTAGCAAAATTTGCGCCGTTAAGATTTTGCCTCTGGTTGCCATTCATCTGGATATTGTTGTTTTTATTCTGCTGTTTCGGGACATTCTGGAAGGACGCATTCATCAACGCGTTCGGAGGAAACGGCGGAAACTGATCATTACTCATCATTCGCATTGGTTTATTTGGCTGCATAGCGTTATTGTTGCTTTGAACATTTGCAGGCGCAAAATTCATAAACGGATCTTCTGAATTATTATTGTTGCTTGCGATTCTTGTCTGGTTTGGTATCGCATCCAACGGCAACGGTGGAGGCGGGAACGGCGGAAACAACCCTGGTTGCAAAACTGCCGATGGGAACAGCGACTCGGACTGGCTGTTATTTCCTCGATTATTACTCGAAACGCCACCCCCACCCCCGATCACTCCAGAATTCGACATATTTAGAAAATTATTGACCATCGGCTCACGCTTTTGTTGCGAATACCTTGGAACACCTGGTGGCGAATGTGCATCTTTCTGTTCTTGCATTTGGTTCTGAGAAGCTGCAGAATGGTTCATGTTTGGATTCATTTGCAGCCCCGGGAAACTCATTGCCATTCTTGGCGACGAGAAACGAGGACCTTGCGCCACCGGAGCACGAATGACTGGCGTGTTAGTAGGCAGCAAGAAACTTGGCTGTCGGTTAAATGAGGACCTGTCTCCTATTCTTTGGTTCATTTCCAAACTCGGGAAGTCTTTGTCAGACATCACATTCACATTCTTAGAAGGCGAAGGAGTACGATCAATAGTCTTGGGCGGTTCCACTCCGAAGGTGACATTTTTTGATCCATTGCTTCGATTTCGATCCAGAGAGTTAGAATTGAATGACTGCTGATTGAGAGCTATTGGTTGATCTACTTCTTGCTCAATTCCTTTTTCTAAAAAATTGGGTTTATTTGAAGATGTCTTCTGAGCTAGCGCGCCATTCGTAGTAGTTGTATTCTTACTAAAATTTGATTGAGCCGCCGAGCTTCCAGATTTCGGTTTGTTTTCACACTTTTGGGGACCTCTATTAACTCTATCTTTGCTGAAAAATCGCTTTCTCGACTCAATTTCGTCTCTGTCAACCGTAGCAGTAACAAGCGTTTCAAAACACAGCTTTCCATTGACATAAACTGCTTCCATCATTTTAGGCCGTAGCTCACAAAATTTCTCTCCATTCAGGCAAATTCTTCTAATTCTCTCTTTGATAGCATCGGAGCCTTTCAGAACACCATTGCTATTACAGGGCAAGGACAACTTGCTCAGTGATTCTCGCAACGGAAGGTATCCTTGCACCTCAAAATCTTCAGGCAAAGGTTTAGAATTCAAAACTTCATCCAAATTCACATTTAGGTCTTCGCTTGCTTTCGAGATTGAGTTGAGAACATTAACCAGAAGGGGCCAGATGAAATCGCGTCTCTCAAACTCTTCGAAACTCATCACAAATGAGTTTTGACTTATCCAATCGGTCAAGATCTTCAATGCGGGCAAAATGGGGCTTCTAACCAACGCTTTTCCTTCGATGGGTACTGATAACTTCTTCAAGAAAACTCCAAAAGTAGAGAAAATAAAATCAAGTGCAATCGATAGAAAACCTTGTTCCACTGAGGGAAGCTCCGCGGAATCAAAACGCCGAGAATCAACTGCAAACTTTGCCAAAATGGAATCTCCAGAATGCAAAATTGACCAAATGTTAAACACCAACACGTAAACTAATCTTACCAGAAACTTCCACGAAACTGTTCCCGAGTTTTCGCTGAAAACTGACAAAAAGTTGGTGGTCATATAATCTTTTGCGTCTTTCGCAAAGCCAATGTCTTGCGAAAAGAAAACCAAAGCATTGAAATAACAGAACACTTGCTCGAAAATATTTAAATCGGGCCCCGACTTTTCTGCTAACAGCTTTTCAGGAACCTCGTATTGAGACATTTTTGTCAACGTTGTCGTCAGATTCGCTACAGCCCCTAGAAAAGCATGTTTCACAGTGAGGCTTCTCGTCAAATAGAAAAACGTGGACAGAAGATCTTCATTTTTAGTTTGCAGAATGATCCCCAGTTGGTTATATGGTCTACCATTCAGCGGTCCCAGCAGAATCGCGTTTTCATAGTAACCCTTCGCTTGTTCTACCAAACATCGGTACCTCGCAATGTCTCCGAGATGAATCAAACAGTCCTGCACTATATATTGACATGAAGATGCTTTTGGTATCTTTGAAACATCATTACCACTTGCGACTTGACAGTCAGATGCAAATAAGCCCAATGTTCTTGAGTCTGCGAAACCTGGAACGTCCTTTAGTTTGAATTTATAGCACATCTCCTGTAACATCAGAACATAAAACCCATTAGAAGACTCCAAAAACGACGTCAAAGCAGCTTGCGCTTCCGCCCTTTTCGGATTCTTGCGATCCTTCGACTTCTGCTGTTTCGCAGTTATGAACTGTCGAAAACAATTGTTCCATAATTCAATGTCAACTTTCCTTCCAATCGCGAAATCAAGGTCATCAAGTAAGACTTGTCTGTATATAAACTGCAACTGATGGCGCAAATTTGTCAAAGCGCTATTTTCAAGCTCCAGCTGGTCTTTCAATTGAATCTTGAGGTCATCTGCATCTTTTAGCAGCTCCACTGTGCTTTTGCTTCTACTTTTTGCCATCGTCTTCAAGCTTCTCGCTTCTTTAATCTATCCCACCTTTCACTTCTCAGAGTTGGATTTTGAGGATCTGAGTCGGCTATCGGAGATCTCTGGGTGCCAATAGCGGGGTTCTGTCAAGGAGGCACTGACGATCTGACCTGGGAAGGGGTTGCGGGCCGCTGACAAGAGGGCCGTCTGGGCAGAAAATCTTGGCAAGTCGTCATTCAAGACATAAATCTGAAACAAAGTATATATTGATGCACTGCAAAAACACCTAAATTAAGTTGAAGCTGTAAATATGAGTCTCACCCGCAATATGATTTAACTTAATTTAGATGTTTTTGCAGTGCATCAATATATACTTTGTTTCAGATTAATGTCAGCGGGTGAGACTCATATTTACAGCTTCAACTCATAAAACCATGAAGGTTCTGATAGCAGTTATACATTGAAACAAATATAACACAAAAGGAATGGCAATAGTTTCCCTTTTTAAGAAGAGCCTCGATAATAGATTAAAAAGTTGTATATGAAAAGTTCCAGATTTCAAATTCCACAAAACGAGAGTCTTATATTCCAAAATTGCAGCTCTATAACACTGTGTATTGAGAGGCAATTGTGTTGAAACCATTGAAGAACGACAAGACAACCCAAGAGAAAAGTTACTTTTTCTGCAGTAAACAAAAGCGAAGTTTTTAATGAAGAGTCTATAGCTCAAAAAAGTAAGTTCTGTCTGGCAGCCTAGTATATCCCGATCAATTGTTCTTAAAATAGGCATCTATCATTTGTAAAACTAAAATTGAAGGACTAAGAACTGAAAAAATTCATCTGAAAACTAAAAACTTAAACCTCAAAACTCAAGTCTTACTTGGACTGCTATATAATAGAAAGGTAACTGACAACAACAAAAAAGTCGAAAAAAAGTTGAAAAAAACTAGGTGAACCAAAATTTTCGTTTGTCTCCATAAAAGACAACTAGAAGCCGAGTCAAACTGGAGGTACGTGTATGATATTTTAGAAATTGTTATACCGATGCGTAACGAGATGCGTTATTTCAAAAATTGGACTTTGCCCAAAACCTTAGTGGTTTCTCTACTAAAATAAGTTAGAAGAGTGAAAAAATTTGAGATATTGAAATTTTCCTCCGGACAAAATTTCTCCTACGAAAATTAGGAGTCGCCGCTTCTGCAGTTCAAAAACTTGAATCACCGAAGTCAAAAACCTTTTTTCTGCAAAAAGCAGGTCTTGACTTCTACACTAGAAAAGATTCCAATTAAAACAGGTTTTCTTGATTGAACAGCTTTCTTTCTCAGCGGCCAATTTATAAAATTTAACTTTTAAAGCATAAATGAAATGATTGAATGAAGAATCAAAAACCATTCTTGGACCATAAAACTACAGAAAAAAGTTAGATAAGACAATAAAATATAAATAGAAACCATTTAGGCCGAATAAAAAGCTTCTAAGTGAAAAAAGAAATGAAAATATACGTCACGTGTAGAAAAGTTACAAATTACAAAAGCAAATCTACAACCCTTGCAACTACAAAAAAAATAGAATTCTGCTCAAAAAAGTTCGTGATGTGGCAAAGGAGCCGACAAAACAGATGACAGAGATAGATGAAAGTATGGCAAATCAATTTTTCTGAAAAAAGTTTAAATATTGAAAAAACAAGGACCGACTGGTACTCGAACTGGAGAGCTTAGGGTTGAAAGGCAATTGCATTACCTCTCGTTTATGTTTTGACTGTTGTTTCAAGGTTCTACAATGGAGCAAACTCAAATTTTTACAGATTTGTAAGATGGGAAGAAAAGTATAGTTACCCAGAATAAAAAAGTTGCTCTCGCAAGTGTATTAGAAATCTTCAATTATCGGAACCTTAAAAATATCAGCATAAAACGATTTGAGGGCTGACTCGCAAGACACGGCATTCACGATAGGTTTGAAAAACTTCAATTGTGTTAATTGATCTAAGAAGTTTTTTTTCGAAACTTTTGAAAAAATAACACAATGTGGATTTCAACAACTTTGAAATATGTTCCTTTCTCTTTTTTAGTCCACTTCATTACAAAATTTCATAAACAATCAACCATTTTCATTGATTACAGTCTAATGCTAGAATATCCATCTACAGGCTCAGGAACTTCGCGGCATCCACCGACTCATGTCACAGTACTGCAGGAAAATTAGGGAAGGGTTTTGTGAACATTTGAAAGGATAGCGATGAATAAGGGGTGCTTGTGAGCATGTTGGTGATGGATGACAAAGAGAACTGTCTAGGCGGTAAAGGTAAGTGTTTAAAAGCATACAGTGAGTGCTTACAGTATTTCTGGAAAAGAATCGTTCTGAAGGGCCAATTGAGGTAGGACGGATACAGATTTGTCACGAGGGATACTGAAAAGTCAAATTTGGGGGAGAGGCTTTGGCATGGAACTTGTTTACCTGCCTTTTGTGGCTACGTTTTAAAATACGTTTAAATTATTTCAAGGGAAGAGACCTTGTTTCGGTCATTAAGATATGGGGTAGGTTTTCATTCAACGGAGGGTCGGATAGAAGTTTTGTAAGTTCTTCCTTGAAGTGATTCCTAACAGATGGACTTACTGGGCGAGTGAGAGAAGGTTAGTGTGAAAAAACTGTCAAGTGGTTGGAAAGGTAAAGGGAGATAAAACTTGAGGGGTTAAAAGAGTGTGGTAGTTTTTGACATTTAGTATTGCAACTTCACTGTGCAAATGGGCAGTGGAACCCATGAAAGTAGAACCAGCAATGACAAGAAGCGCTTGATTTTGGGTTTTTACTGGATAGGTGAGACCAGGAAGCGTAATCAAGTATAGGTCTGATAGGGCATTATAAGTTAAAATTAGTTTCTCAGGTTTGAAACGAGGTTGAGCCTGCGGCAGACGTTTGCAGTGAGAAACAGACTTTGGAATCGGTCAAAAATGAACGCCTGAAATTCTGAGATTTTTGCTCAGCGGTAGAGTCTCATTATTGAGACAACAGCACATTAATTAAGTCTTATTTGTCAGATAAAAAAGGGTTACTGATCCTTCAGAGGACTCAAAAAAAAAATTCGTGTCTAACCGACTATCTAGAAACACCATTGAAGACAAAACTTATTTAAACTGAACTTAATGAGAAATCCAAAGTCAAACCGCAAGAAAATAAAACTTGGAGGTGAAAACATTTTGATGTTACTAACATTTGAACAAAAAACTCAAATCGTCTCGACCAACAAAAATTTCTTCAATTCGTTCATTTCTTGTTGAGTCGTTAGAACAAAAAACTACATAATCATCCATAAACTTATCATTTTTCGAATCTAGGCTCAGTAATTTTTTCATTTCCGTGATCCGTTGTTTTTATGCAAGGTACGGTCCAAGCCAAGTTCATAGGCTCCCCAAAGAGCAATTTTGAAATCATAAATTCAAATTCCTTTGTGTTGCTTATGCCTATGTTTCCACGACAAAAACACATAATAAACTAATTACGATTGACTGTTTTATTGACGGCTCCAAAACAAAATAAGTTTTCATTCAGCCAGATCATTTTAATAAGTTTCATCAACCATGCGTCAACATTAACCAATATCATAAGATGCGAAAACGACAAAAACGAGCAAAAAAATTTAGTGAGAAAAAAAAAAACTTACAAAACATTTTTTCAATTTCTCGGTTGAAAACTAGACTGACAATTATTAACCCTGACTAACTGACATGTTGAAAAACTGGGCCTCATATCGAATGACAAACCTCTAGAGAAAGAAAACCTCTGCTGCTGTAAATTGACCTGAAGATCTAAGTGCTTCTCAATATAAGATTTTTTACTTTATGCATCAGTTTTATGCAGCGTCTTTTCCTCAATGATTGACAGATTTTACAAAACTATTAATTTGTTAACAATCAAAAGAAGGCATTGTTCAAATAAATAAACGCAATCTAGTAATTCAAATCGTCCTCTTCCACATACGCGTTTTGATTTGGATCGAGAGAAACGACATTGTCTTCGCCAGTTTGAAACTGTTCGTTCATCTCTGGTTCTGGCGAATCTTCAAACGGTTCTTTCGGTCCAAGTTCGTCGGCAACTTCTAACTTCTCCTTCATTGACATTTCCAAGTAGACGGTAAAATCTTTCATCATCTTCAACAAATAGTTCGACTTGTTATTCAAATCTTTCGCACATGTTCGATATTCTTCCATAGACTTTTTCAAAGTTTCGAGCTCCTCTGATATTTCAGATTGTCCATTCAATTTAATCTTAGTCTCTAGTTCGTCAATGATGTCCACCAGCTCCAAATACTTATTTGTACAATTATTGTTGATTTTATTCAACTCGTTGTTTTTTTCTTCTATCTTCTTCAACTCCGCGATCCTTGAGGAGTCCTGGTTGAATTTTGTACCTCCTAGACCAAACTTGTTGTTTCGCAAATACTCGCTTACATTTTCAACAGGTTCGACTAAATCAGAACTCATTGATTACTTAATAGAATATTGAACCTTCGAAAACAACAAACAATTATTTTAAACCTTGGAAAAACAAAGAAAACTAGTCCATTAATTGCTGCAGATTTCGCTCCGCTTTCAAAATAACAAAAATAATTTTCTAAAAACGTATTCCCTAGAAAAGACAAAATGTATCAAGGACAGGTTGCTGCGCAAGAAGTACAGAATGTTCCGATTCAAAATGGGAGGTCAGCCTCATTAATTTTTGTCTAATTTAGTCTGAAACACAAAAAAACTCAGCTTAGTTTTTATCGATACAATGTTGATACAATTTTTTGATTGTTTTAAAGAATCCCACTCGCAATCATTAAAACATTCATGTGATAACGAAATACTTACTGAATCTTTCAGACCATTTAAGAATTTCGTTGTAGATATAGAAGCATTCATTCGGGATGCAATCTTCAGATGATATCAGGCCCGAAGAAACATTCATCAACAAACACAATTGTTCAGTATTTATGTCCAAGTTCAGCTTACGGCAAAACACAATAGAGGCAGCCGAAATAATATGATTCAGGTATGTCAAATTATTATTTCTAACTTCTCCCTGAGCTGCTTCGGCGATTACATCGGGTTCCGATTCATCAAAGGATACCTTGCGTGATTTCTCTGATAGCGGCGTCACTCTTCTGAAAACAACATCCGGATGTTTACGTTTCTGGTATTCGTAAATAGCAGCTCCATTGGTTAGATGGAACGCAATGAACTTGAATGCCGAAATCTGCTGACTAAAAATCGGAGAGTCTGGTGTGATGTCTTCCAACGGATTGTGAGCTGGGGGCGGGGCAATAGAGAGAACAGAGTTCACTTTGCAGTTGGGCCATGTCCCAATTCGATCTAGCGCGCAAGCCAATGGGCAGTTCCCTAGAACAGTATCGCAATAAAGCAGTTAACAACTGAACTAAATCCTATTTATGAAGTAAATAAAGTAGAAACATAAAATTGATGCAAAAATGTACAAGAACTATTTCGCAAATCGACTTACAAATAAGAATTGCCGGACAATGACACAAGGGTTCGCGCGTTTTTTTTTTGAAATAAAATAAATAGTTGGCACACAAGTTTTTTAGTGCAAGTGACAGACTAAGAACATTAGTGACGTTTATTGGTTAAAATTATCTGTGCAAATATACCGAAAAAGATATTTGCAATGTATTAGAATTAATAAAATTTGAAGCTTAGGCGAATCGGAAGAGTTTATTGAAGCTTCAAAAATTAGTTTTTTTACTGAACAAACTGCTTCTTGATTTACTCACTGGCTTTACTTGCTCTATTTAGGTTTTTCTGGATAAAAAGTAAATTCACAAAATTGATCGAATCACAACAGAAAGGGCTTTGAAGAATATATCACTCTAACTATTCTAAGTTTTGATGCCGTAAAAAAATACGGAACGAACTCATGACGACAGCATTCCGGCGTTTTGCTCGGCCAGCTAAAAAAAATTGAATCACGCAAAAAAATTGAGGAAGACTTTTTCGAAATTTCAATAAAAACTGAACAGGCTCTCTAAAATAACAACACTTGATCCTGCAGATTTATTTGAGGTACCTATAATCCCGTGGAAAATATGCATAATTTTCAAATTGTCACTGACCGCCACCGAATTGGAATAAATTTTATATTTCAAGTGTTTTGCTTCATTTAATTCATTTTTATTGAATGGCAACTACTTCTTTTTAGAAATTGACTTTCGGCTAATTATGTTTTCGGTCCTTCGCCCATGAGTTTTTTCGCCCAGTCGGTCCTTCGCGCATGAGAATAGCCCCCGTACGAAACTACTACGACCAATTAGCTAGCCTCAATTCAATTGGGAACGATTTTGTTGAGCGGGATAACTCACCACGCATAAATAATTCGCGTTACGCTCTCAGCATTAAGAATAAACTCTTCGAATAGCGCACAATTTAGTCCAGAATATGGCAAATTTGGCGATTTTCAAACCTCCAGAACTTTACAAAATATTATCGGAGGTGAAATATCTTTTTACATTTGAAGGCAGGAAGTCGATATCTTCAATGGGGTTTAAATTTTTGTCGAAAAATATTATTTCGATCGGTGAAAATTGACTGAATAAAAAAAACACACCGATCATAAAAATTCGGAACAATAAAACCGTGCAGGGTAAAACTTGTTTCAAAACCCTTTACATTTTTGAGTTTCGGTTTTTCATAATTTACCTTTTTATAGATATCACGTACGCTTAAAACTGAAACTTAAATTACAGGCGAATAAATTGACAACGAAGCCGATTGTTTCAGCCAAAAACGGAACAAAATTTATTCTAACAGCACGCTCAAAAATTCTCAAAAAGAAGTTGGGGACTGATTTAGCGGACAATTTCTAAGCCCTTTTTAAGAAAGCGTGGAAATAGTCCAGGATTTTTGCAACCAACCAGAACAAAATAATTTACATTTGTAAGAAACAAAACGCTAAAAAGAACTTAGTGAATTGCACTGAGAATAAAGAAATGGGATTTTTCAAAACCAAAGTTCAGCAAACGAGAGGTATTTTAACGTAGTAAAAAACAACTGATTTTGTTTTTCCGAAGTTTTTCGAATGAATATCTGATCGTTTATTTCCGATCTTTAAACAAAGAGGCAGAGCGGCGCTTCGCAGCAATTGTGATTCAAGAAAAACTTAGCATAGTAAGCTAGCAGACATGAAATTAGACAGAATCTACTAAGTCGAAAAAATACATCTACCACCAACTTCACACAATTGCTGTTCAATTAGAAGGAAACATAACAAGACACAATCACTGCTGTTAAAAAAAAGCATTGAAAATCACTTACCGAGCGGCAACTAAGCCGACAAAACTTAGATAGAGGTCACATTCAAATGACGCAAAATGAGGAGGATCCAATTAAGAAAAAACTTTTAAAAAAAGAGTTGGCGAACTTATAACTCGCATAATAATATAGAATATAAAATGTAATAAAGAACTGAACTACATCAAATTAGAGATCTTCAGAGACTTTCCATTTATAACTTTATAACCAAATAATTTATAACTTTTTGATAATTAATAATAACCATTTGATAGAGCTCACCCATTTAACAAAATTGTACCGGATCAGAAAGTAAATCAATCAATGGTAAATTTGAAAAAATCAAAACCTATTTTGTTAATGGCGAGCGTAATTTTTTTTTTGCAACCAGCAATTGGCTTCGAAGTAGGCTACGTCAAAAATCAAACACCTGAATTATAAAAATAAGCGTTAACAACTTTCCAGATTTTTTCTGAATACCACCAAGCCTTAACAAGTGAACACTCAATTAGTGCATTAACACGCAAAGAAAAAGAAACTCTCAAGCAGACCCGTACTTTGATCGCATTTCTACAAGCGATCTTGAGGGCGCACTTTAAAATTACTTGCGACAAAACGGCGGAAGCTCGAAAAGAGAACAAAGAAAAAAAAACAGAATTATGTTTTTCAAAATCAAAAATTATGGCACAGAGACGAGGTCCGCTTTCGTAAAAGAAGCGAGAACTGCAAAAAAGATTGAGAGTACAAGAAAATACAAAAAAAGGAAACTACTCAAACAAATTAGCAAACAAATTTAAAAAAATAAGCAGCAATTTTTTTTAAAATCGTATCTACTTGATACCACCCGCACTTAGATTTAGCATCCCAAATCCTGACACATAAAATCGCTGTTTTTAAATCTAACCACCGAAAAAGCGGATGCAAACCATGCGATTAAATAGATGATGCCAAAACGCTATGCAGCAAAGTTCCACCAAGTTCTTCGGCATTGATTTGGTTGAGTTGCATTGGAAAAAAGGACTGACGGTATTACACAACTATGCCAAGCTCGCTGGCAAAAATAAGTTTCGAACCGACCACAAGCAGAGTCAAATTTCTTCATAATTACGCCAAAGCGCTTTGCTGTCTGGTAACCTTAAAAAGCAGATAAAACTTAAAAGCTAAGCAGCAAAAGTGCTTAATGGTTGATTAGTATTTTAATCAAATTAGCTTGGGAAAAGTAGATTTCTAACATAACAAGCAAGCGTTTGCAAGTGCACTTTGGGAACTAAAATGAAAGAACATGGACAAAAAAGAAACTTTTTCTTGAAACACTAAAAGCTTTAAACGAGTGAGCTGATCCAGTTCATGAGAAGCTGAATTGTGAGACACAGATGCGAAGCGGAGCTTCTCACCACTTGTGATATCACAAACATCATTACATGCTAGCAGATAGAGAACAGGAGGATCCAAACGACGCATCCTTTAAATGGTGGACTCGACTGCCTGGCTCGCGAGGTTGCAAATGGCGTCACACCCCCTCCCATGGGTCGAGTTGAGCTCAGAAGCCTCCGGTTTTTCGGTTACGGAGCGTCTGAAGCCGGTCAGGCTGCTCCGTCTGCAAATACTCAACTTACTCCTTCGCTCGGGTATTTATCCAAACCCTGGTCCCTACAGTTGTTCCCCGTACAACCAAAACATACACCGTAACCAAAAAAATGTCTGGTGTCACATGTGGCTGCAGAGATTTTAAATTCAGCGGCTTTAAAATTTGAAAAGATCATAACCGCGATTTTTACTGCACCCTCTGCACTTCTACGTAAGTTTTACGTCTACCCGGAACCAATTCTCCCGGTAACAATTTTCCCCAATCACATAACATCGAATCTGTTGCCTATACCGGCCCACCCTACTCGCTCCCAGAACCCACCACTGACTAATCCCATTAACTCCTCGACCGTTTCCGTAAACGACACCCAACTGACTAGAGGAACCCTCAGAATACTGCTACAATTCAACTGTAATGGAATATTTGGGAAAGTTTCCAAAATCGCAGCTTTCCGAGCCCAGAATCAAATACATATTGCTCGCTTCCAGGAAAACAAGTTTCAAAATTGCTCGCTTCCAGGAAAGTGGTAACCTCTCCCAAGGTCCTTCATACTCACTCATCTGTAAAGACAGAAACAAAGAGGGTGGTGGCCTCCTCATTGCTATCCATGAATCTATACAGTACGAAAAACTTACTTTGAATACCTACGGTACGCTAGAGGCTATGTGTATTTTTGTTAGCCAGCTTGTCGAAACTTCGTATCAGTGACTTCTACATACCCTCCAGATCTAGTTGTCCTCGCACTTATACCCCATCCCATACTGAACTCCTAGTTCCTGCTGATGGACTGGTACTGGGAGACACCAACGCCTAATCTTCCCTTTGGAATTCTTATGTCGAAGATAAACGTGGTCAAGTACTTTCCAATGAAATTACGGAATCCACTTTTGCGCCATTAAAGGACAACACCCAAACAAAAGTACCTTTTAATTCTGATCCACAACCTTCCTCTGCTGATTTCCCAATCGTTATTTTTTTTACTTACTGCATCCTGGACCCCAATCAAATCCCTAGGCTCCGACCACCTCCCATTATTTATCGAACTACCTCTCGATAACGACATACCTTTTTCTCAGGAAAAAACATACATAAATTTCTTGAAGCTGATTGGCACCAATTTACCAGGGAGAAAGAGGCGGGTTTCCTCGCAGCGGGATTCCCTCTTCAATTGCGGCGGGCGATAACATATTACGGGATCTGGTGCTCAGGACAACACGCCACTACATCCCCGCTGGGCATCACCGCAACTACTTTCTCTTTCTCTGGAGTCCACTTCTCTTGCTGCTCTCGTTGCACATCTTCCTAAATTAACTCGCAACTCATAATTCAGACAGCAAAAGACAAGATAATTAAACAGCGTAAATTTCTCCAGACCTAAATTTATCGCACTGGTGCCAGAATTTTCTGGAGAATGGCACACTCCCTAAACGGATCAAGCCCTGTGGTAGGTAGGTACCCCATTACATTTAGCTCTAGAACTATAAGCTCAAACACTGATATAGCAAAAGCGTTTAATAAGCAATTAAAAATGCTAGGAACTATGTCTCCGACAAATTATTCAGGCTAGCAAAACGCAAACTTTCTCTGTCTGATAGTCCAATTTTCTTCCCTCAACAAACTAAACAAGCCATTGCGGATAGCAAACCCTCACGAGCACTCGCTCCGGATGGTCTCCGCCTTTGTAATTTCCACCTCAAACACCTCGGACCTCTTGCACTTGATTACTTGACTTACTTAAATAACCTTTTCCTGTCTGACAGCATTATCGCCCAAATGTGGAAAAACTTCAAAAGCAAAGTTATCGCCCTGCCCAAACTTGAAGAAGACTAAAATTTCTACATCGTACAGGTCTAATTAACTACGGTGCGCGCAGTCAAAATTTTGGAGAGGCTCATTCATCCCATTTCAACAAAGCATCTCTCAAATGCCACACACCAACACGTGTTCCGCCCACTTCACTCCACCACAACCGCACTAGAATTCTTTATTAGTGATGGCTTTAACCAAAACCGCTCTCCCTTACGTACTGTTCTCGCCACACTTGACCTTTCCAAAGGATTTGATATGGTGTGATACTAGTGGAACACATTCAAGACACGCAGCTGCCGAGAGGTATAGTTCGCTTGCTAAGCAACTACTTATTGTGGTCGAAAAGCCACCACCATTTTTTGTAAGCAAGTATCCCCGCACAGAGTTGTTCACTGTGTTGTTCACCAGTGCTTTGTTTTTATCACCATTTCTTTTTAGATTTCAGCTCCACGACGCCCCTCCGCCACCAAAAAACGTTCACCTCACCTCATACGCTGATGATTTCCACCCCTTCGCCCCGACGTTGAGGCAGCTGCGTGCTCATTATATGATTAAATGCACCGACTTTTTTTTGATTTTTTCACCTCCAGTTAGCATTTGTGTCCTCTTAAGGATAAGTTACCCTGCTTTTGTGATAAAACAAAGATTTCAACAAAACTCCTACTGTCTTTTTAAAAACGAGCCTCTCCCCCCATAAAACTCAAAGGATTACTTTAGATCCAACCCCATGCTTTGCCTCCCATTGCAAGTGATCTGTCACCACACGCCGCCAGCAAAACTTCTATTAGTCACCCGCAGATCACCTAAAATCAAGCCCTCCGTGTTATCAATGGATCAATTCTTATAAGCTCCACTGCACACCTGTGCAATGAAGTCGAATGCCTGGAATTTCCAAAGCATTGCTCCCTTTTAACCTCTCAATTTTTTAAGAAAGAGAAAAGCCACAAAGCCAAAAACAAACTGACACAGATGCAAAACTGAACTTCGCACCACTTCGGATACAACAGGATTAGAACAGCATGCTCTTCAGAATCATCAAAGATAAACTCCAACAACAAAAAAAAAGAACAAGAAAACTGAAAAAAAATTTTTTTTCAAAATTAATTTATTTATCCTTGTTTAGCTGGTTTTGAGCAATCGATAAAAAGCGCTTTACTTCAATGGTTTTAAAAATTGAAACACCCGTATCTGCTAAAACTCCGTGCACACAGAACAAAGCAAATATTTTTAAAAAAAATTGCAGCTATGTCCTCGTTTTTTTTTTACTCAGGTACTTCCACTAGTGGTGTTCAGAAAGATAAAAAAACCAAATCTAGAAAAAGAGTGAGTTCTTGATACGAGATCTATGCCGACAAAAAACAGAAAATTCCAAATTAAAAAAAGAGGTTCCAGCCCGGATTAAAACATCAGACCTTTATCGTCTAAAGCTCGTGTTTTACCTTTACATGAAATGCCCCGGCCGAAAGATTAAATTTGACTTTTTTGTTAACCAATTTGAACAAAGAGGCGAAGCCGAGCTTCGCACTACTTGCGATACACCAGAAAACAGTCACAAATTAAACAAAAATCAGAAATGCCGATATATACCAAAACGAATTTTAAAAGAAGTATCACAAACTTACACTAATACAATATAAAGTAGAAAAAGGATCATAAGAGAAGCTAACCAAGCTGTAAACAAACCGAGAGTACCTGAGAGAAACCCCTTGAGGCCGAAAATTTAAAAAACTTGAAAATTAATAAATGTTGTCAAAACCCCATACCCTTCAAAATACATACACACACAATGTTTTCCACTCATTAAACGACAAAAAAATGGGGCCAAATAGCCCAGAAAAGATAGACTAAAAGGATTATACCGAGAAAAGGAGAAAAAAGAAACATAAAAATTATTTAAAAAAACAAGACTCAAAACTGATAAAAAGCCCATCAACTTCATTACGCACACACATACACATTTTTTTTCTTACGGAACGACGCAAATTGAAGCCAATAAGCCACAATAACATCAGCCCAAGCCAAATTAATCGAGAAATAAATTTTAAAAAACGAAATAAAAACAAGAGTTTGTAAAACTACAACCAACCTTATAAGCAAATTTCGAATAGGACGGATATTTAAAAAGTTCACGTGCTCAAAACAGATTTGCTGCGATTTGCAATAGAGAGACGAATGCCGTATTTCACAGTGCAACATGCTGAAAATGGAGCTCTCGAAATTGGAAGTCATTCTGTTGACCAAGTTTACGGGAAAAAAGTCTAGATTGCAGTACCCGATTGCATTACCCTTGCTTTTTCAAACGAATTTTCAAGAAAATTAGCATGTCAGCAGCATATCAACATAGCAGCAAGTGATTTCATTGATGTAGTTAAACTAGTTGTCAACCCGAAAAAGTCTATATTTTGATTTGATAACGCTTGCTATTCGCAAGCGTAAAAATATTTCAAAAATCCATAATTACAATTATTTCAATGTTTTGCCTAAAATGATCATTAATGAGAAAAACAATTTCAGAAACACTGTCGCCGCCGAGTGTTCAAAATATTTATCGAGCGGTATTTAGGCCAAAAAAAACTGAGAATTCCCGTTGAGTCGAAAAAAAATTGTTGTCATGAAAAATTTTTGAAAGTTCTCAAATTCTAAAATTTAACGCTTCCCCTCCGAAAGCACCAAAAAGGATCAAAATTCTTTCAAATGACACAAATTCAGGTGGCTGAGATGATATCGATACATTTGAGGCTAAATAAACTTATAGCGGAAAAAAGGAAATAACAAGCAAAAAATCAGATTTAAAAAATTAACAATTTACAGGAGTCAATCCAAAATATTTTCAATTACTATGAAAATTATTTAGAGCACAAAAAAAAACTCCGTGATGTGGCAATTAAGCTGACGAAACATAAGCAGACAAACAAGCTCAAACGTTCTTTTTTTCAGTTTGAAAAACAGGTCGTGGTAAGATTCGAACCAACGACATTAGACGTCCCAGTCTCAATTTTTATCTCTAAACCAAGTGCGTTAGAGAAGCTTAGAAGTCTGAATGAGTTCATTATTTACTAATCTTTCAAATGGCTGGCAAATTGTTAAACCGAAAAAAGTCATTATTCCGATTTGATGCAATTTGCAAATAAATAAACCTCTATTTTTCCAGCATTTCAAAATCTTTCATCCAAAATTGCTCCTAACAGAACGAGAAACTCCTTGAAATCCAAGCTTTTCAAATCAGAATACTAGTTTGTTAAGTGGTAGTTCAAGTTGTTCAATAACACAGGCGTTAGACGGATTGCGTAAAAATATGGAAAAACCCTTTATTGTATGAAAATTGGCGTTACAGAGTGCTGTTCCTACCTCCTAATCCACCATCAATGTGATTTTTGCCGTCAATTTGACGTGGGAAATTGAAACACACCGGCGCGTCACACGAGGCAGCTAAAACTTCATACACAACTTGTTTAGGTGTTGAGTAAGAGTCAAGTATTTTCAGGACATCTGGTGTATCAGTGTCTTGATTCAATTCCAATGTTACCGCCCCTGCAATGCACCCATTGCTCTCAATTTGATCAGTAGTTGAAAAATCAAATTGTTTTGCGAGTTCCTCGGCAATACTTTCAATGGAGTAGGGATACAATGGAATACCGAATGAGACGACCTCATTCAATTTCTTCAATGCCCAGTCTCGTTTTCTGCGCTTGTTAGGTGCTTCATGAGCCTGGAAGACGTTTGGAAGGAGCGCTTTATACATTTCGATTACCTCGCTCACTGACATTGGGCATCTTTCTTCATTTTCATAGTTTGACTTCTTCCCTCCGACCAACGCAAAGGCAATCAGGGATCCAGTACTAGTTCCTGAAAACAAACAAGCAACACGTACTTTACATACATTATCAGTCCATTAAGCATTCGGTAACAAAAACCATTAATTACTGAAGCTCCACAAACTCGCAGTATCACAGTTAAAAGCCCTAAATCGGATTATAAGAAAGTTCTGGGTCGAAAAAACACTACGTCTTTTCTTTTCTGTTGTGCTTAATTTTCAAATTGAACTTTCTTTCTAATTAATTTGCGAATTTTGCATATGATTTAACCTATAATTACTTAACTTTCAGAGCTATTAACCATGTTTCTCCCTCTCACTATTTAAAAAAATAAAAAATCACTATTTAAAAAAAAATAAAAATTAGGTTAATTTTGAGGTGGCGCGCTCCGAAAAAAAACAACTTTTTTAAATGAAAACTTTCAACAACCCTGAAACCACCATTAATGATTATTGGACTGTTTTATAAATATTTCTGTTTTATAAATGCGGCTTAAAAATGTTAGCAAAGTAGTGCTTTTGCAAGCTGTTTGAGAGAACAGTCTTTGGTGCTTTTGCAAGCTGTTTGAGAGAATCTAATTGGGAATTCAGAGAAAAAGCCGGAGTTCAATACGCGGATCCCAGATATAAGCAATTTTAAACAGTATGTCAAGAGCGTCCAGACTTCCAATTCAAAATAACATATATAAACTTTTTTTTTGGATCAAAACTCGCTCTTAACAATCAAGACTTGATCTCACGAGCCAAATGATCAAAATTTCAAAAAAAAAAATTCACATGAAACCAAACGATCCAAATAAAGGCATTTTTCTAACAAAAACAAACTAAAACTCTTTTTTTTTTCTGATTGTCCTATTACAAAAAACCGCATCCAGTTTCTTGGAAATGGGTGCTGTCTCGATAACAGCCAGGTGTTATCATAAACACAAATAAGCCTGATTCTCTTTCCCGAACTATTCAAATTCAATATTCCATTTTTCTTCGTAACCAATTTTAAAGTTGAATGAAACACATCAAGAAACTGAATGGATAATAGATTACTTATTTGGTCTCTTGGCAAAACTAGTTTATATGATTGGTCCCACTTATTTCAGTTGAAAAAAAAGAACAAACCGAAAGAGCTGAAAAATTGATGCCTTGCAAACTTGAGCTATATGAATTTCAACCAAAATCTATTTGAGCATGAAATCCTATTATTACTGTATGAAATTTCCCTTCAAACGACGCAAGATGAGTTGAATCAGCCTATCTAATAAAAGCCAAAAACTTCAACTTCAGCGCAAAAAAAATTTCAACCAAAATTTGATAAAAACGGGTATGCATACAGTTCCCGGTTTATTCCAGGTTGCATACCCTTTTCTGTCAAACGATTCCCAGTTGCAATACTCTTTTCTGTCATATGATTCAAATTTTATCATGCCGTATTTTTTAAAATGGATCATCATGGAGGGATATGGTGGATTGAAATCACTTCCGGCAAAAGAAAATATGGGTTTTCATTAAAAACTAAACCTAAAGTAACCATTTGGCATTTTTGGATCGTACAACAAATAACAAAAGAACCCGCATGGGCAGGGGCGCATTTAGGGGGGCGAAGTTTGGTCGGACGGGGTCCCCTTTTGTATTATTTTATGAAATACATTTTAGGCCGACCAACCCTAAAAATTTTCTAAAGGCGCCTTTAACGCCAATGTGTACTAATTTTGAAGGGGGAACGCGCAGAAAAAACGCAATTTTTATCGTCAAAATTTTCCAAAAATGCCAAAAAACTGCAAATTTATTTAATTACTTATGTTAAAGATATTTCCTTTATTTCACACTATGTCAAGGTTAGCCTGAGGCTGCACTAGGTAATCGTCTCGCCGTGAATTTAGGCTTATGTTTTAGACCCTTAAAACAAAAAAAATAAAACAACGTTTTTACAAAATTTTTCGAAGTCTTTGAAAAATCACTCAAATTTCATAAAAAGTACTATTTCTCGAAAACTAAGAAGAACTAGGTGGCATATTTCCAGGATAGATTCGCGAACTCAAAACAGCTTCTGATAGCTATTAATCAAGGATTTCAGTTTTGGTCTTTTGAGGGGAAAAATTTAATGAAATATTCTAGATCACTATAAGATCAATATTCTGTACTACTAGATCACTATTATGCGCAAAATCACTATTGTCAAGAATGTAATTATCCTTAAACTTATGAAAACAAAACGTCGTGATTATTTTTACAGAATAGGTGATCATATGTACAAAAACTCTATTTTCTTGTATTAGGAACTTAAGTTTTAATTAAAAAATGGAGTTCAAAAAAGATGTCGGGTGTCATTATAGAGAATGACCAAAAAATTAGTAAAATATACACGTAGAGCTCATGAACAGCAAGCAAATTATTGTCGATAAATGTTCGAGTAATGCTCTCAAATTTTCTTGTGATGTAAATCATTCGAAGAATTTTGCCAGCATCATTAAAATTTGGTTAAATGTTATAATTTTTACAACCGCAAACCAAAAAGCCATATTGCATTAATGAATTGACGTTTGAACTATTTCCGATTAAAATGTCTCAAGTTGGAAATAATTCCGCAATGTATATCCAATTTTGCTTTTATTTTTTGTATAAGATTGTGAAATGATAAGTTAGTATTTGCAAACTACTCCAGAATTATGAACAGTGTTATTTAGTATTATATTGAGGTAAGAAGCACTTTTACTCTTATCAAAACTAATTAGAGTAGTTTTATCAGAGTTTAACGTCAGCTTGTTGCAATTCAACCATAAAAAAAAATTTCAGAGCAAAAATTCGACAATTTACCTGCAATGTAGTTGAAAACTTCAGTAGGATGAATCAACTGAGCATTTGTGCAATCAGCCTTCTCAATGCACTCCTTGATAAACATTGACCTTTTTGCCTGGTATTCTTTGTATTCATTCAAATAACGTAGTACTTTTTCTGGCTTGTAGTACATTGAAGATGCTAGGTTCATGACATTGTCCAGAATAATGGCTTCCATTAAGCCCCTGGAGCCGCCGCCATCAAAAGCAAGGACATTGATGTCCCCCTCCAGCACTTTCTCACCGGACATTTCAACAAAACTAATGGCTCAATCAACTGATAGTTTTAAATATTCAAATACACGATTTTTGTAGCCGTTTCTTATGTATGGCTTGAAATAAATCTTACAATAACGTGCTTTTTCAACAGTGTTAGATACGTGGCAGATGTTTCCCAGGAAATACAATGGTCTTTAATAGAAAACGTTTTAAGCAATACCTTTGCTAGTAGTTTACTGAATTAAATATATATTACATAAGTTTCCAGAAACGTTACGGGAATGCGACTCTAATTTCCTCACAAGACGTGCGTTTAACAGCATTTTTAAAAGTTTTAAATATAGCTGAATCACCTTTTAAAGCAAGTAAACTACACAATAGAGCAAATCAAATGGTATTTGAATTTGTGTACGTGCGTTCAACTCTACTTCGATTGCGTATAAGACCAACTTAGATCTACAGTAGAGCCAAGCTAGAAAGAAACATATGGTGGCTTAAAAAGACCAAGAGGCAAGGCGTCAATTCAGAGTTCTTCTTATATTATTTTATGACAACCAGAAAGAAAATCATCAATTGATTATATCTTCTCCATTCGAGATTTTGAATTTATCCAAAAATAAAACCAAAAATACTAAGTTTCACCTGTACAGCTTTTTCAAAAATAGGCAGAGCGCAAAAAATGAGACCTAAATCGGTACCAAAATTATAAATTTTTAGAGAGAGGGTGGCCAATTTCTCGCAATATTGCACCCACAAACCCCCGAAATAAGTGGGGTGTGAATTAATTGCACATTTCTGTCGATCTTTGCAAACTTTGAGTCGCTGATATCAATACGGAATAAAAAAGAAATGAAAAAAGACCACTTTTCCCACTTTCTCAACGCCAGGATCTGAGATTCAGCCAGTAAAACATCGACAATAAGCCTACAAAATAACCAACTGTTTCAAAATTTACTTCATATTGTGAAAAAGACGCTATATTTATAGGTCAAAACATCGTACTTCGTCAAAAAAATTATACTCAAAAAATCCAAAACATTAATTGTCAAAAAACATTGTCCTTGGGCCACCTAAACAGTGATAGGGATTAGCATCCCAACTTGGACCAAAAATTGTAGCCTAATTGAAGCAAACCTTTGACGCAAGACATATTAATTTTTTAGTCAACCAACCCGGAGGCCTAACCCGAAGGTTAATTATTTAAATTGAAAAGAGCGCATATAACCAGCACCCAATAAGCTATGACTTTCTTGCAATGGATCACCTCGCAAATTGCCGCGCACGTGCGTTTTGATCCAGCAATCATATGATTGCTGGGCAGCGTCAGTACCGGAGCGCCACAAGGCCACTAATACCAGGAAAAAAGGCAGAAATAAGAGGAGTAAATAAAAGAAATTAAATCAATAAATTCTGAATGAAAAACCAGCCATATTAATATGTTTAAGCAAATATCTCAACAAGCTGCACAGGTTTTTGGTTACAAATAGACTCTTTGTGTTTAAATCACTTAGTGTTCAAATCAAATAAAGGGTCGAAACAAACGTAAATAGTTAGTGTGTTTTTGATCCTTCCCTCAATTTTGCGAAGTAATCCAACTTACACTATTGGCGAACTTTTGGATCACTAAACTTTATAGTCCACGCATACTCTTGACTTACTGATATCTGGATCTGTCACATCTACCTGCCATATCTGGATTTGCGACAAAGCTCAACGACTGGCAAATACAAGGTCATGCTTCCCTAACCACCCATAAAATTCTCTAACCACCCATAAAACAACCGACTAGCTTCGCAAAGAGCATCTTAACTTTTTCATGCATATGCACTTTTTATGATCAGACGACCAGTAAAGCAAACAATTCAATAACAAGGTGTAGTGGTAAAGAAAATTAATTCTCCAAAATATATTTCCTCATTTAGGCACAAATAAATTTCTGAAAAAAGTACATCATTAGAAAAGCGAACATAACAAACAGCACAGCAGTGTAGCATTTATTAAAAAATTGTAATTGACATTTTACTGATTACGTAATATGACATAAATTATCCCAAACCCTAATAATCGTAGCGCCTTCAATCATAAACCTCGTCTTAGATGACAATTTTTTGCTCTTCTGTAAAACATAACTCAGGATTATTGCCTATTCAAGCCTCGGCAACAACGCATGAATACATAAATTTTATTACGCGCTGACTCAAGACTTAAATAGCTTTCAACTTTGACCCTATGGAGCATATCGGTAATTTACTAGGGTCGCCGCAAAAGTGAAATGAGTTAAATGAAGTCGTCAAATTCATCGCCAACAGGATCGTCAAAAGGCTCATCATCGCCATATCCATTGTACTCACTAATAGCATTTCCCACCTGTTTCAGCTGCTTTTTGCTCTTGTTTTTCCCCTTCTTACCCTCTTTTTCCCGTTTCACCTGTAACATAAATAGCTAGCCTAGATCGCTTTTTTCTAGCTTAATGGTATTGTTGTTTGTATAAATCTAATAATAACGATTGGTCGACACTTCGTTAACTAGCGAGAACACGACAAAAAGCAGCTCTTTAAAATGCAATAAAAAAGATAGAAAAAACCTCGAATTAGTAAAAACTCGGGTAGGTCTCGGAATCGATCTTGCAGCCTAAAGATTATGAGTCTCATGCATTATCCAATCAGCTAAGCACGCTTAATACATCACAAACATTAGCAAAAAATAAAGCAGAGAACAGACGTGATTTTAGCAAAAGTGCCATCCAATAAGTGAACACTTTCAATGAACACTTGCTGATCGCTAGTGTAAACAGATAATGTGAAACAAGGCATTGGTAAGTAGCTCCCGCTTGCCCCTCTGCGATTACAATAGGAACGGGTGGTATAGCACACATGAAACATTACTTGCAACTTATTCTACTGTCACGAATTTTCACCTCAAAATATCATTCGTAATCTGTTATTTATCGCCGTGATTTTACATTTTAGTGCGCCTGTTTAAGTGCATATCTAACAGTGGAACAAATCTGCAGAAAAAAAATGCAGCTCATGAGAAAAAATTCAAACCTTAGTTTTTGCATATGATTAAAAAACTACTTATTATTTGCTACAGCGACACACATTTTTTTAATAGAAATTTTCTTCTTATATCGGTTGGCCTAAGTCTTGCATCTGAGCAAGAATTTTTTTCTTTGATGATTTGAATCCACCGGCAAAAATTTATTTTCTCTGCTCAGATTGCCGCAAGTCATGAATTATCGCAAGTGTAAAGAGATGAAAAGCAACAAACTATTTAACTTGATTTTCAAGTTTTCAAGTTAATCAGAAAGAATCGATATGCTATCAATAGATGGTTGGCATAAAAAGCGCTTTCAATTAACTATTTAAAGATAAAACAAGGTAAGATAATAAATAATAATCATTAATTCGTTTCAAAATATTAAACAATTATCGAAAGGCAGTGAGCCTGTCAAGGACGCCTCAAGATTAAAATCAGCATTTATTCTGTGTAACTCAGAAAAGACCAGAAAAAAACGCTCTAAAACAAATCTTTTTAGGTGCAATATATTTAGAATCCACTTGTTTTCAAATTTCACCAGAATAAGTAAAATAAGATCTTGTTGTTTAGCATAGGCAAATCACGAAATTGATGTATCAGTTTCGTCAATTCTTTTTCCTTTAGTTGCTTAGATTGAGTAAACTAGAAAAAAATCGAAACAAAGGCTTATGAATGTTAGAGAAAGGACATCAATTAAGTTAAGAGCAATTATTACAATAAGAAAAAAACACCTAAGCCATTGCGCTCGATGGACCCTTAAACACAACATATTAGTTATTTAACATGTGTCAGGAAAAAAATAGAAACAAATGTTAAAATTCCCTGATGACTTTTAGTAAGTAACCATTCTACTCGAAAAATATCGAAAATTAAAAAAAAATATAATGAAAACGCGTCCGGCAGAAAATTCACAAATCACAATTTTGGTATTTATCAGATGAAAATATGCTATAGTTAAGCTCAGAAAACTAACTGAAACGATTCGGATGTTATGTTTTGAATAAATAAAAAAAAAACATTCTCATTTGAACAACATATTTTATAAACATGTTAGTCTTTAAGATGTCGCTCTTTTTTTCTTTTTTTTTGTTATTGTGAGCTAAAGTTGTGATCCGCTCGGAAAACGAATACAAGACACGAGCGGCTGACTTCCCATCAAAAAAATCTAACCGACGTACTACCCACTGAACTTGGAATGCAGATCCTGCAAGATTGTTGCAAACGAATGCAAATTTTGTAAAAATCTCGCAAGAGTTGCTTTATCAATTCGGCAAATGCAAATCTTGCAAGACACTTGGGCTCGTTTCTATAGCAATTGGGCGAACAAAAAATTACTTGTAAGATCTCGCAGGAGGAGAAAAAGAAAAAATAATAATTTTGTATTACAATGAAGAACTTGCTTATGCTTATTTCTGGCAAATGGGTGCAAATCTTACAAAATGAATGCAAATCTTGCAAGAAAAAGTAAGAATAATGTGATTTCCTGCAATATATCTCTCAAGATTTGCATTCCGATAACACTTGGGTAACTTTTTAGATACAGTGAAATGGTGTTTAACACCATTAATATCTGTTAGTAAACAATGCGCAAAGCACGCTCAAATTCGATTCAAACATCATCATTTAAAAGCTGCTACAATAATCCGATACTGCAAACATCCGCAACACGAATATTCGATATGACAAAAAGAAGATAATAAAATGTCTGTAAAATTCAAGAGCAAAAAATTGAGGATCTTTGGCAGAATAAAAATGGCTTTCGGATATTTGCTTTTTTTTCGTTTGCCCCCAAAAAGCTGATTAGTGAATAATTGGCTTCAAAAGCATAACAGGCAATGGGAAAAATTAATCGAATGATTTTTAGTGTAACGCTGCGCCCCACCAGTAACAAGTCTACAAATTACCTTCTCATTGGACATTGCCAATAGCATAGTGCTCAATTTTCTCGTATCTTCTGAGTTCAAACCACTAGCCAATTCTCGGAAAAGATCTTCTGCAAACAGGTAGAAGTGTGGGGAGTCTTTAAAATTTAACAGCTTATTGGTCAACTGGAAGCGGAATTCCACAAAATCTTCTAACCCTTGGGGGTTGAATTTCTCCAAAAGGCCCTGATTCGGTGCAAGTGATAAATTCTCTACCCCTAGCGCATCCTGTGCAATTAGCAGATCACTTTCTTCCTGCATTTGTCGCTTCTCCGCTTCTGTGTAAATACGCTCGGCTTCCGCTTTTTTCTGCATTAGTTCACGCTGCCTCTCCTCCCGCTCTCGGATTTTGTCTTGTAATGTTTTCTTCTTCTTCACCTTTAAGGAAAACTAATTATGCGTTACAATTTTCCAACACGTCGGTGCTGTTTTTGAACTCAAATCTAATTAAATTTAAGGTTTTTCGAGTCTACGTAACCTTGACACTTAAGCAGATTAACTTATCTATTTAGAATAATTTACTGTTACTCCTCATTCCTTACAGGTTTTGAGGCGTCATCTCCTCCGGGCTGTCCAGCCGAGTCCTTCTCGTCACTGGAGTCGGCATCCCACGCATCCTTCACATCTTCATCCTCTCCGTCCCACGCGTCTTTCGCACCCGCCGCCCCTACCACAGGGGGTTCATAGTCTTCGTCGTCCCAATTTGACATGAAACGCTACCTTCCTCAAATCTCCTTCCCACGCAAAAATATATATAATTCTTACTTTGTGAAACTCAAGATTAGGGCTCTTTAAATTCTACTTCTGGTTTCTGTCAAGAAAATCGGAGACCTGCCACAAGGTCATCTGAAAGTTTGAAAAATATCTCTGATTGAGTTATTATTACAGTGCTCGCAGAGTCATGGTAATACTTAAGAAACACGGATGGACGGTTGCAAATAGCACTGAATGTTCCGACCACAGTGAATTTTGAAATAAAATCAAAAGCAAAGACATATTTTCAGTTTTCTTCCTGTCATTTTTAGAGAAGAGTGACTAAATTAACTGGAAAACTGCAATAATGAAAAATAATGATCGCTAAAATAATTATCAACTTGTAGAATTAACTAGATGCGGCCAGCTTCAGTTAATTTCGTCTAATTTAGTCTGACAATCAAAAATATTAATACCAGTTTTTCTCAACACCGACGATTTTTGAAAATTTTTTAGAATCTAAATCACGACCAACAGGATTTTAGCAGGATACCACACTTGACCCCCAACGAGCTTTCCTAGAGCTAGTGAAAATTTGGCTGGGAAAACGGTTCAAAACAAACCGCGTTAATCCATGGCTCCTATCCACTCTTCGAGAGTGGACAGAGCAATAACACCACAAGTTTAACGGGCCAGTCATAGTCAGTAAACAGGTGGTTCAAATGAGTTTCTAAGCCTCTTTAATGAAAACTAGCGTGTAACGCACCTCCAGTGCTTCGAATTTTTAACAACTCATCAAAACTGCATATAGTCGAAATAAGATCTGAATTCTTTTAGTGTTCCCTGACAGCACCCAATTAAAATGTTCGTAATTACAAAATTTGCAAAATTTTTTATGCAAGTTTTTTAAATAAAATTTTGAGAAACCAAGAAGTTTTGTGGAGTTATGCTTGAAAAGCCATGAAGTTTTGTGAAAGAATACTTAATTCCTTTGAAAAAAGTTAAAATGAACTAGGAAACGTCAAAACTCGAAAACTGAAAGCAACTGAGCAGTCACATTTGGACGCAAGACTTGCAACTCCTGAGAGTACTCTTACAATACCCAACTACAGCGTTGGGAAATTCAAATTTTGAGAAACTTCAAACTGAGCTTTCTAAAACAAGATATATTTTTTGAAAACCAGAAAAAAGTTCACATCTCGAAAATTACCAAAATTTGAGCAGTCATATTTGAAGGCAAGATCCGAAACCTATGAAGTTACTCTGACAGCCCCCAACTATAGGGTTAAGAATTTCGAATTGTGAATAAAGAGTTCGAATTGTGAATAAAGAGTTCTAATTTAAGTTTTCGGAATTAATTTTTGAAAAAAATCACAAAAACGCCATATCTGGATAGCTAACAAGATTTGAGCACTCATATTTGTAGGCAAGATCCGCAACCCCTAAGAACCTGAGAACACTGGCTTTTAAGAAAAAAAAATTAGTTTTCTAGAAATTTTTGAAAAAATCATTTAAAAATCTTATCTGAAAAACTAAAAGTTTTTGAGCCCTCATATTTGGAGGCCAAGATTGCAACTCCTGAGAGAACCCTGACAATGCCTCACTTAAGAGATGGAAACTTCAAATTTTGTGAACTTTTTTTTCATCTAAAATCTTTTAAAATTTTTGAAAAAATCTTAAGAAACGTCAGATCTCGAAAAGTACAAGGACTTGAGGAGCGAGAATTGGAGGCAAGATTCGCAACCCCTGACACTACCCAAGTACAGGGTTGAAAATTTCATGTTTTAAAATTAAGTTTTCTAGAAATTTGAAAAATCTCGAAAATTGCTATGTCTCGTAAACTAAAAGGATTTGATTACTCATATATGGAGGTCAGAATCGCAATACCTGGGATAACGCTGATAGCATCCCACTATTCGGTTGCTAATTTGAAACTTGGTGAAATAAACACTGAAATTAAACTGGAAAAACGAACAAGAAATCTTAACCATTGCAATATACGATATAGCTTAAACGCGCTAGACGTCTTTTGTTAAACATGCGAAAAAAATACGTTGAAAAAGCCTAAACATGGCGAGATAGTTAATCCCGCATTTAATTCTATAATAGATTGCAGAGTCTAAAGATGAGCTCTCACTTGAACATTGGCATTAACTCTATACCAGACTACCTTTGATTGCATTCATGGTACAATCCTAAAAATTATAATGGTAAAACTTTCTGCTCAATTTGGGAGACTTAAGTTCTTATTTCCTGCATATCGTTGTTCTGACCATGACTCATGCGGTGTTTTTTAAGTCTCCAAATTAGGAAATAAAGAACAAGAAAAACCAAGCACGAAATTTTAAAAATGAACTCTGCAGGCGCAACTCACGATACTGAAAAATTCGCAGAGCTCAAGGGAGCGAATCCTCAACTCCGTTCAGAAAATCAACACCCTGCAGAAATAAAATAGATCCAAAACTAATCCAGGCTCGAAAAATAAAGAGAAAAAGCACAAACAAACCTAATATTATCTCTTCAAAATGATCAGAAAATCCACGAAACAAAACCGTTCAAGGTAGGCAGATTGTCGAAAACACAGAGGTACCTTAAATCTATATCAAAGGCAAACGGCGTCCCTTCGGAACTCTGCCTTGAGCAAGAGGTTTCAAAACCCGATCTAGATAAAGCTGAGCTATTCAATAACTACTTTCGATCTGTCTTCTCAGGGTCCAGACGACGCCGCCTTCAAGTGGTGGACCCGACATCCTGGATTGCCAGGTTGAAAATAGCGTCAAGCTCCCCATCCCATGGGTCGGGGAAAACTCAGAAGTCTCCGCGTTTTCGGTTACGGAGCGTCTGAAGCCGGCCAGGCTGCTCCGTCTGCTCAAACTCACCCTACTCCTAAGATCCGGCATTAACCCTAACCCCGGTCCCTACAAATGTTCACCCTGTAACCTAAACATTAGTAGAAACCAAGCCAGTGTCTGGTGCCACATATGTGGCTGGATACATTTCAAATGCAGTCGCCTCAAATTTTTAAAAGAACATAACAGATTTTTACTGCCCTCTTTGCACTTCTACTTTCATTTTACCTCCCCCCGGAACCGAAGCCACATCCACACCCTCTTACCAAGTAACAATTCCCACAAACCAATCCTTGCCCACAGCCCCTTCTCAACCAATTCCCAAACCAAACAATCAAACGGCATCCTTATAATCCTCCAGTTTAATAGTAATGGAATATCTGGAAAAGCTCCTGAAATTGCAGCATTCCTAGCCCAGAATGAAATACACCTAGCCCTATTCCAAGAAACCAAGCTCAAGAAACAAAGCCGTAACCCCTCACTAGGTCCCTTATTCGCAATTATTCGAAAAGACAGGCCCAAAGAGGGTGGAGGCCTCCTCATTGCAATACATGAATCCATACAATACGAAGAAGTAAGTTTAAATACCGACGGTACACAAGAGGCTATGTGTATATCAGTTGTAGCCGGTACGTCGAAACTTCGTATTAGTAATTTTTATATCCCCCCCTAGATCTAGTTGTCCCCCCAGTTATACTGCGTCCCTTACTGATCTCCTGGTTCCAGGCGACGCTCTTGTACTTGGGGATGCAAAAGCCCGCTCTTCCCTCTGGAATTCTAACTTAGAAGAAGATCAACGTGGTCAATTACTCTCAATGAAATTACTTTATCCACTTACGCCCCCCTGAATGATAACCAAACTAGAGTACTTTTAATTCTTTATCCTCTGATGCATATTTCTCCTCACCTGACATCTCCCTAGCATCGCAGAACCTTTTACTTTCTTCGTCCTGGACCCCAATTAAATCTCTAGGCTCCGACCACCTCCCCATACTTATCGAATTACCTCTAGAAAATATCGTACACTTTTCTCCGAGAAAGACTTTCATTAACTTCCTCAAAGCTGATTGGCGGCAATCTACCGAGGAGATTGAGTCGGGTTGCCTTGCCTCGAGGTTTCCTTCTTCAGTTACGGCCGGGGAGAAATTCTTTCGGGATCTGGTACTGAGGGCAGCACGCCACCACATCCCCGCTGGGCGCCACTGCCATTACACCCCGACTTTCTCCAGAGTCAGCCTTTCTTGCTGCTGAAAGAGATCTCGGTCGCCACAACAATCAGCCCATGGAACCTACACAGCACTCTCGTTTCACTCCTTCCCAATTGAACTCCCAACTCCTCAATCAGACAGCGAAGGACAAGAGAAACAAATGGCGTAAATTCCTCCAGACCTGTGATTACCGCAATGGCGCGAGAAAGTTCTGGAAAGTTGTACGCTCCCTAAACGGATTCAGGCATGTGGTAGGAATGCACCCTATTTAATTTGAATCAAAAACAATCTCTTCAGACACGGACATAGCTAAGGCTTTTAATAAACAATTCACAAATGCCAGGATGCATGGGTCAGATAAGCTACTCCGGAAAACCAGGCGCAAAATAGCCAAGCTCACCTTGTTAGATAACCCCACTTTCGTCCCCCTACAAACTAAACAAGCCATAGCGGACAGCAAACCCTCGCGAGCACTTGGTCAGGATGGCCCTTGCAACTTCCACTTAAAACACCTGGGACCCCTAGCTCTTGAATATTTAACCCTTCTTTTTATAATGTCGCTGTCTGAAAATAATATCCCTCAAATGTGGAAAAATTTTAAGATAATCCCCCTACCCAAACCCGAAAAGAACCAAAAATGATCCACTTCTTATAGGCCCATCTCTTTACTCTACCCCGCTGTTAAAGTTTTAAAAAGGCTTATTCATCCTTCTTTAACAAAGTATCTCCCTACCGCCACACATCAACATGGTTTTCGTCCTTTCCACTCTACCACTACTGCGCTTTCCGCAGTAGAATTTTTTGTCACAGACGGTTTTAATCAAAATCGCCCCCCCCCCCCTCCCGCACCGTTCTCGCAACGCTTGACCTCTCGAAGGCTTTTGACATGGTGTGTCATCGTACTCTCGTGGAACTAATTCATGACACACCGCCCCGAGAGGTATTGTTCGTTGGCTGAGTAACTACTTGAACGGCTGACAAGCAAGCACCACACTTTTTATAAACCAAGAATCCCCTCACAAGGGCCCAGGGCTCTGTTCTTTCGCCCACTCTTTTTATTTTTTACGTCCATGACGCCCCCACACCCCCCTATAATGTTCGTCTCACATCTAACGCCGACGATTTCCATCCCTTTTCCCAATGCCCTGATGTAGAGGCAGCATCTCGATCGTTGAATGATTACCTTCATCATCTTTTCAATTTTTTCACGTCCAGGAAGTTATTTTTCGCGTCCTCCAAAGGATCAGTTACCCTTTTTTTCTTCATACAATAAAGATTTTAACAAAACACACGGTGTACTTTTAAACAACGAGCCACTCCCTCTTAACAAAAACCCAAAAATTTTAGGGGTTACTTTTGACCCAACCTTATGCTTTGCTGCACACTGTAAAAGATCCGCCGACAAGGCCCGCCGCAGGATAGGTGTCCTGAAAGCGTTGGCAGGATCCTCTTGGGGACAGACAAAAAAAATGCTCCCCTTAACTTACTAAGCCTTAGAATGCCCCATTTTAGATTATGCCTCCCCTGCCTGGTCACATGCCGCCAGCAAAACTTCCATTAACCACCTGCAAGTTACCCAAAATCAAGCCCTCAGAGTTATTACCGGCTCAAGGCTCATGGGTTCCACTGCCCACCTGCACAGTGGTCGAGATCGGCAATGTTCCAAATCATCACACTCTTTTAACCTCTCAATTTTTTTATCTCGTCATGCCGCTCCCATCACCCAAATAATTTCTACCACTCACACCCCACACCTCCACGTCGAGTTCGACAATCAATTTTAAGCGCTTATAAAGAAGATATTGACTCCGTTTTAACCAATCTTAACCCTTCACTCAATCTTAACAACCCAGAACAACCCATCTTTCACCACCACAAGTCCATTTTAAAACACAACCACACAAATCTAGTAACTAAGTTCCTCGCAGAAATCCCTCCCTCTAAAGTAATTTGTATACCGCCCCCTAAGGTCGACCCCACAGAAAAATCTCTCCCCAGAACTACCCGCTGCAAACTCTCCTAACTCCGGTCTGGTTCCAGTCGACTTTTAAACACATATCTCTCCCGACTAGACAACAAAGTTTCCCCACTATGCCCGGACTGTCACCTAGCACCCCACACTAAATGCCACATTTTTAACTGCCCCAAGAATCCCTCCCCACTCACTCCCACAGACCTGTGGCTTAGGCCGGTGGAAGTTGCGAAGTTCCTTAGCCTGGAGACAGACGGGCCCAACCCGACCAACGTGGGCTAATGAAAAAAAAGATCTGTCTTCTCAAAAAACTACTGCACAGATGAACCACCATATGGAACCAAAGTTGAGATGTATTCAATTCCCTCTTCAAAAAACAAAAACGGCAAATCTTAATCTAAGTATAAACCACGCTAAAGGACTTGACATCAGCAACGCTCGTCTAAAAAGCTTGCCGAATCGATACCTAATCTCGTGATTTTCATTCTAATCGCAAACAAAACTGTTTTTCTACTTAAATGGAGAATTGGTGTTCTAGTGCCACTTGTTAAGGAAGGTGAGAAGCAAAAAAATTCTAACGTCAGACCAAACAGTCTATTGTGTGCGATCTCTCAGCAGTTAGAAAAACTTATCAACAATAAAATATCGCATTCAATTCTCCAAGGCTTTCCCCACACCAACAGGGATTCAGATCAAAAAGATCAACGACCTCTAACCTTATCGAACATCTACATCATATTTTTACTGAACTTAATTCACCATATTGCTCAAATCTGACCGCTTTGTATGTCAATTTCCAGGAACCCTTCGACAAATTATCACATCAACTACTTCTAGAAAAATTCAAATTTTGGCATTGGGCGCAACTGTCTCAATTTAATACAGAGTTACCGAGAACACCGGAAGAAAACGGTCAGAATCAATCAAAAAACTATCTGTGTTCAGTGGATAACCACAGGGATCACTGCTGGTGCCCATCTTGTTCCTGGTACACATGAACGACTTAACGGACAACATCATGTCACCAAACTTTGGCTGTGCGGACGATTTTAAAATCATTTGCGACAACCCCATTAAACTGAACATTGACGAGATAATTTCATGTCAAAAAAATCTAACAAAAAGTAAACTTAAAGCCATCAAAGGCTACTCGATCGTGTCACTTCCCAAATACATGTTCGAAAGAGCTCAAGTAATGAAAGACCTAGGAGTCCTAGTTTCTGAAAACTTATCATGGACTGCTGATGCAAAGAAGAGCCGAAAAAATTAACCATGCACTTACACTTAAACGAAACCTAGCCAGGACCACTTTGGTCATCCGGAAATGTGCTTGCATCTGCTACGTGTTACCAATTATCAGCTACGGTTCAGAGCTATGGAAGTCAAATAAAGGAGACCTAAAATAGAAGAAAAGTGGCAAAGAAAAGTCTTAACCTGGATTTTTGCATCCAAAAACCTAAATTACTAGAAGTTTCTGCCAATTGATAATTTACCTCTCTCGTTATATCAGGAAGTGCACGTGATCCACTTCTAAGAAAATTCACTACGTTCAATAACACTTTAATTTGTTATTGTTCAATAACCCTTCATTCAATCTTTTTTATAATTGCCTGATAAAACTGCCAAAATTCTACTTAAACCCTGAAATGTTTGAATCAAAAGTAAAATTCAAATTCAAGTTCAAGTCAACCATATCACTTTGGCGCATCAAATTTTGGAATGGGTAATTACAGATTTACTACTATCAACATCAATTGCACTTAGTAATTAAAAAAAGCACATGTTCAACCTTTTTACTACATTAAGCAAATTCAATCAAAACTCACTAAACCGTACGTCACGTTTCAATTACACGACAAACAACTTTCAAGCATGTTGCGGCGCATTTTCTTGATCCAATTGTTCGACTTCAGGAATTTTATGCTTTGCGAGATCATTAGCATTCAAATCAACATCACCAATGTTTTCGGTCGACTTCAAAGGCATTTCACCATCCAAACTCTCTTGTTCAACTTTACCAGAGGACTCTTGATGATTGTTTTTCGTCATGCCTGTAACCTCGTGGTTCTCTCTCAACTCAGCGACTCGCAACGATGCGTCCGAATCCTTCTCGTCAAAAGTCAATTCCACTACTGAGTGATCAGTCAAACATGGCGACTGTTGAGGCACTTGTTCACAAGGAGGTTCCGACTCGCAAGAGGAGTTAACTTCGATATCTTCGTCTATATCAAGTTTCTCTTCAGACTCAGATGGAGGAACAAAGTCCGAGTCATCCTCCGACTTGTAGCATTCATCACTTTGGTTCAAGAGATTCACATGGTCAATCTACATGAACGGAAACCAAATTGAACATAGATTCTATCTTCGAAAAATCGGCGAACACCGGCAGGGATCGAAAAATGAAGGATGTGAAGAAAAAAATTCGTATAAGTTTTGACAAAAAATCGCATTTTTCCGTGGCGTGTTTTTCCCTTTTAAAACCATCAGGTATTTGCGCCAAACGCGTCTGTAGAAAAAAATTCAGGGTTGGTAGCCCCAAAATAGTACCAAAAGGGCACTAATGAAAAAGAGTTTCATATGGGAGACCTTTGGTAGGCAAGTATTTCGACCTACTAAGAGGGGAGCGCCCATATCCCCACCTAAGCCCACTACCAAACATGTCGGTTAAACAGAAACTTTGCAAATCACGTTCTCTTCTAAAAAATTGTAGACATCCTTTGCCACTTACTATCTCGTCTTGTTCCGAATCCTCTTCACATGAACTCTCATCGTCATAATCAGCATCACTCTGGGAAGACAGCATCGGCCGCTTACTAGGCGAAATTCCGCTCAACTGTCTAGCCGCATTGGGCGAGTTTCCGAAGTCAAATTTGACTCCATCTTCGGGCGTTACGTTCAAGTCATCGCCTTCCAATGTTTTATCTCCATTCTTCGACTTTCGTCCCGCTGATCGTCGGGTTTTATACTTGCGCTGCACGTTCACAATAGCTCGCTGCTTCACTCCTAAAGCGCTTCCCAGTCCAAATAAAACAAATCTGCACATTTTCAAAGGCAGTCCCAAAACAATTGAGTAAAAAGCAGAGCTTAAAACATTCCCAGACGAAGCCTGTTTGTCAAGAGAGGCAACAGTTCTTTCGACTCTTTCGCTGAGTCGGGCAAGCATTCCACTAGGGGTAAAAAGCGGGTAGTGGGCGGGGGCAGAAGATTTGGCAGCTGGCGACCCTTTTGAGTTTGAGGCTGCAGCTCCAACTTGACGAGAGGAAGACATAGTCAATATAAGCGATCACAAATCTGAAAACCAGAAGATGTAGTACCGCCTCACAAACTGAATGAAGACAGAAAATTGAAACATCGATTTTAGACTAGAACATATCAGACATTGATCTTGGATACCCAAGTACGAATGTCTGCCTGTATGCAGCAGTATCCACGCCATGCCTCACTCACACCATGACTCAACTTCGGACCAACATCTGCAAATGCAGCTATAAACAACAACAGACATCGATCTCAGGTTTCTTATTTTGCGCGGATTTTACTTTAACTATTACTATTTTACTATTAATTTAACATGTTTCAGAAAAATGACTTCATCATAACACGTTTTTATGTCATGTTCAAAAGAACGATATCGAAAAATTTCAGACGTAAACAATTCAGTGGTGACAACTTGAAAGAGGAGTTTACACAGCGGTATTCCTCACATGCAATATTTTCACAGTTGGAAGCCAAAAATTTCGGTTACTTAGTTCACAATACAAAAAAAAACACGTTCGGTAAGCTTTTCTGAAAGAACTTATACAAAAAAAACTACAAGAAAACAATGTCATTGGTGTGACAATTCGCAGCAGCCGACAATGTCACTTCTGAACGCCTATCACTAGGTGGGCTTAGTACATGCTGTATAAAAAGATATTTACACATTTCACGAGAGCTATATAGACAAATCTACACCATCAACAAATCACTAACAAATTTTCATCCTAGTGCAAAGTCAGACCAAAGCCTTTTTTGTTTATTTGGTTGAACGGACGTCAGAACTCCGACTAGCATCTGTATTTTAAATCCCTTTTATTTGATCTCGTCTTGTGGGCGAATTATCAAATGTGAATCATTCCGGTCTGGGGGCAATCAATTACCTAATTTGCATTCTTTTCATATTTCGTACCCACACACACGCACTACCTCTGGGGAATAAATCAGCTATCCGATTGCTTACTGTTACAAAACCGTTACACAGACGAAATCAATTAACATTAATCGGAAAAGTCGCCATCCAAAGAAAAAAACTCCGCCTAATGGTTCTGTTCTATTTACTTGCTCCAAAGGACGTTGGCATTTCTTTTCAAACAGCACGATAAAAATTTCCATTCTTTTTCAGTTTAAGTAGTTTTTTTTCAAACTCAAATACGATCATTCTAAACTGCTTAAATTGAATAAATTGCAATTGTTGCTCAATAAGAGAACAGTCAAAAGTGTTGGGAGTAAATTTGTTTAGCCACTTCCCAATTTAGTGAGCCTAGGAAACACGTGTTTCCTTTAAAGGGGATATTACGCAAAGATTTCTTTTCCTCACATTTACATCAAAAAATGAGTAACAAAATTTTTTCTACTCAATTGCAAAAAAATTCTTTTATCATCTTGTCAGCTTGCAGAGAGAACATGGAATTAATATATAAAAGCATCATCAAAAAACATCGAAATCTCTTTAAATAATTCACTTTCATAAATTTGAATCCTTCCGCGATTACTTTGTCAACAACTATTAAGCTTTATTTAATTCGGTCAAATTTTTAGACAGGACTTCACAGATACTTTTGTACACTTGAATATTTGAAAGTTTACAGATCTGAAGATTACAATTTTCACCCTAGATCATTTACCAATTAACTTGAACTTTATTAACCATTTTTTCTTCGCTTGACCCTTTGTCATTGGAGAATCTGTTCATAGTTTTATAATCAAACTCATACTAAAACTAACGGTAATTCGACGCGTTAGTGACAGTTTTGCACTTTACTTAAGCTCCATTTAGACAGAAAATTTTCATCTTGCTCGTCGAGAAGATTATTTCACTGAAGTATTGAGACAACCCCTTGTGATATCTGACATTTCGATACGATCAAGAAGTTTCATTCAAGTTAATCCCATCATAGTTTGAATCAAACTCGAATTCAACTCAAATCGGGGTTCGATGTTTGATCGACCTCGCGGTTAACATCTCTTTGGAGTTTCAGGCACAAGGTTTTTACACATATTTTACCTGACAAGTTGATTATTTTTGTCGACCTGTATTAGAGCTGCTAACTATTTGGTTGTTGATTTAGCACGAATTAGTAACAAATCTAGTTTATTATTTAACCGATTGATCAATTTAACATGGTCATAGTAAAAACAATCATATTGGATTATCCAAGACATCAAAAGACATATTTACTTGATTCGTTTAGACATGCTTGCAAAAGTTTGAAGATGATTCGCGAAAACAACGACAGGTGAGGCGAAACATAGTTTTGGAATCTATCATTCAACGCCCATAATTAAATTCAAGTTGGAGCCAAAAAGCAATTACATCCAAAAGCGTATACCTAGCTAATTACCATTGTACCACTCATTTATATCGTACTATGCACTGGAGCATCTTTACAATTCATATCTAGTTTACCCTCAAATTGTATAATTGCAGCCATTGATTGCAAAGTCAGGACAGGTGAGCGCAAATGAAGCGTCGTAAGATCTGGATCAATCACCCAACCTTGTCCAGAATCTATTATAAACACAAACTACACTTCTGCCAGACAGTCGCCAAAAAGCCCAATTAAACCATAAAGAATCCAATCATTTCCAGTCGTCAGTAAGACTGAGGGAAAATTGTCCAAACTCACACCAAATGACTTCAAATTCAATCATATTCCGAATCATAATCGTAGAAATACTTCACTTATACCTCTTCACAGTATCAAATGCATTCACCATCAGAGCCCCAGCCCTGAAACGAGACAGCGATGAAATGCCAAAACAAATGAACGTACAGAACAAAGCGACAAAGGAGAGTAAATACCCGACTGAAGATTCATATCGAGTGATAGGACTTGACCAAATTGTTCAAATGCACGATGTGGATACTGGATTATTCGTTACTATCAGAGAAGGCAGCAACAAAATAGTTTTATCGGACCAGAGCCAATCAATAAGATGTATGTTGCATTTACCTTTTACAGACTAACAATATTATGTTGAACACAACTGGAAACAAGCATCAAACTACAAAAAAAAATCTTACAAACTACAAAAAAAACCGTAAAAAGTATATATTTATTTTTCTATTTTTTTTTTGGTTTCAGCGCTATTTGAGATGACTCCCGCAAGTGGCGTTGATGAGTCCTATCCCAGTGACGCGTGGATTATCCGCTCCATGTACAGGACTAACAGATACATCTGCCAGAATAAGAAAGGATCAGTCTACTTGGTAAATATTTCGATACAAAACATCTTCACCTTATGTATTTCACCCATTTACAAAGAACTTAACATTACTGAAAGCCATTTTCCAGGTTTCCACGAAAGAAATGAAAAAAAAAATAGAAAAATAGTATTTAAACAAAGAACTAATTAAACTTGCAAGTATTATAAACTAAACCTTGGTGACCAGTAAATCGTTCTACTGTAACTTATAAAAAAAACTTGACAGGTGTTTTTGTTTTGATTGCAGAGTAAATTGAAGCGTGGCTGTCTGATGCACAAAGTGGTCAACCAGAAGGGAGTCACTTTCTACAACTACAAGAGATGGACCAAACTGGTCGTCAGCAGGTAACCAGATACCACCAACTAAAATTATCACAAAAAAAAACTTAACTGAAAAACTCAGTCTCGGAAAAATTGAACATAAAATTTCAATAACTGGTCATTAAAATCGGCACACTTGGAAAAAACATCTTTTGTCTTTCACTGTCATCTTAACAATGACTAAAATTGCCACAGATGCCTCAAAGTTTTACGAAATGGTAGCTCACATCTTAAATTGATTTTTGTTCAATATAGATCATCGAAATAATCATGTTTTCTTTGTTTTCAGAATCGAGCCAAACCAATTTATCCCTGAGAGCGCAACCACCTCTGGTCAAATGGACATTCTATCAGCACCCTTACCTCTCAAAGCCATGGTCACAGACCTCGCATTCGAACTTTACACCACCGACCTCAAACTATCCACACTGCTTAAACAAAGACTGGACCAGAGCCCAGACCTTGAACTCACTTTGGCTAAGACCCTGGATCCTATTAAAGGTACTGCACTGAAATCTACACGAGTGACACTAACGAAACAAGACTGGATCAAAGCGTCCCTTTTCGACTCCAGTGACGTAGATTGGAAAGCGATGGTGACAAGAGAACTGAAATTTATCAAAGCTCGAGAACCTCTTGGACACTTCCAGGAGTTCCAATGAACCTCATCAAAGCGAGTTTACTTTAGGATCTTGAAGTAATTCATGATTCATACGCAATGACTACAAAGACCCCCAAAAAGTCGTGAACTTTTAATCGTCGACCTACATCGACAATTGAACAATCAAATTATCACATGAACGAAACGGTTACGAGCAAAAGACTCGCAACGAGCAATGAAAGCTGTTTTTATTGACATAACAGAGCAAAATTAGATAATTTTGAGACAAGCCATAAATTTCAGAGGCCGCTACAAAACATACAAGTTGACAAAAAACTAATTAAAAGGACGGCAGAAGATAATGGAGCAGCTTGAAGCTGATTCTCATTAAACTTATTGTACATAAACTCAACTTGTAAATTGGCATTTCCTTTTGACGCATTCCAGACAAGTAGAAATATAATCAATGAATTTATTTGTTTTTATTTTAAGAATTAGCTCAAAACACTAAGCTCATACTAATCTTTTGGAAAACTTAAGGGTAGTTTTTAAAGCCATAGCTAACGGAAAACATGAAAAGACATCAATACTATGAATATTGTCTCACAAGACTTTGAAGGTCCTTGACAATAGATAATCACAACATGAACGCTCATACAATTTTTCAAAAAAAATACTTCTCGAAATTAAACAGCAAACAAAAAAATTAAAAACTGACAAATTAAAAACTGAAAATAAAAAAAACTCAAGAAAATCAAAAAATGATCAAATTTTTTATAAAAATTTTCAAGCTCTTACAATTTCATGAATCTTTAAGGCCATACACCTTTTTTAATCAGACTAACACAGTTCGAAAAAAAACTTGGTCAATAGGTTTTTTCTTCCCCTGTGTATTCTTAAAACTAAGTCGACTTTCGAAAGTAATAGTCATTTTTAAAATAAAATAGCACTGATGCAGTTTTACTACAACATCTCCCGTGAAAGAAGGACAAAGTTTGATCTTGTGGGTTCTCTTCAACACGAAGTTCGGTATGTCAAGACAAAACTTCAAGAACTATCCGGAAAATTCATTGCGACTTGAGGATGCAGAATTAGACATCCAAAACAATCCGATGGCCTTCTTTGAATAGATGCTCTTATAAACAACAGAAAATATTTAAATATATATGTATTTTATAAATTTATCTTACCTGAATACAATATATTACACAGAAGCGAAGCGGAGTTCTGCACCATAGTTAAAATAAAAAATATAGGCTTTCCAAATGATACACAGATGCGAAGGTGCGCTTAGCAAACGCAAGCGAGAGCGCGACTTTATAAAGTGAAAAAAGAAAAAACAGAAATAAGCCTCGAATTAGTAAAACTTTGCTTCGTATTGGCTTCAAACCTGTGACCTCGAGAATTATAGACTCACACCTTACCCTCTCGGCCACGACCGCTCAACAATCGGCAAACACTAGTAAAAAAAATAATGCAGGTGCATGTGCTAATAAATTGGCAATACGATGCAGCAAAAGTGGCTGGACAACCAATTAAGATCAACCAATTCAGATAAAAAAATTTCGAAGCACATGCTATCAAAAAGCCCTAAAGGTGCCACCAAAAGTGGCACCAATTTTTACGACTGAGGCTAGAAAAAATATATAGTCGTATTATTACACTAACGCTCACTAAAGGTCACTAGTGTAAACATTCGCTACACATCATGAAAACAATTTTCTTCCTCAACAGCAAAATGGAAAAGAAACAATAAATCATTTTCGGAAATTGAAAAACTTAGGAAGGCTCCTAGACGGATATGTCCCAAGGAAAAGAATTGCTTGTTTACAAATTTTGGAAAAAAAGTACTACTAACTTGTTTTGTAGTGCACAAATGCAACAGGGAACTGCGCATCAGTTGCAATTCGAAAATGAAGAGCTCAGGCATTTAAAAAATGACGAAAGAAAAGTCAGACATTTTTTCAACTTTTCTCAAGAACATGTAACAGTGTACACACGAACCAAACAGCCAGTAAAAAATATTAGAGGCGACGCGTTAGAGGCAACGCATAATTCGCAAACGCAACCAAAAAACGGCAAAAAAAACTCAAAAAAAGGCAAAAGAGAAACTGCAAAATAAGCAGTGAGAAATTCAGACTTTTCCTAAAGGCCAGATTGGCAACCGACATGCTGATTACGGGCTTCACGTCCTTTTAGTCACTTTAAATTGATCAAATACTACCCACAAATAAGCCGATGGAACAGATACTAATAATTTGCCAATTTTTCTTCTGCAAAAGTTCTACTAAATGAGCACTTTTATTAGTGCATTGGGTAAAAAAAAAGTGGATTCGTAATATAATACTATGCTTGCAAAAATAGCGAGTGCGGTCTGTAAGTACACAACCGCGTATTCATACTCGTCAGTAGGCAGACAAATACTATATGTTGTTGTTGTTGTAGTGGATTTACAGCACAAGGCTGATGGGTGTTGCCGTTTTTCCGTTTTTATTAGAAGAGTGTCCACTTATTTCTGCATTGGTTGCAATCGCACGCAAGTTGCCAAGTGCAAATATTGTTTTCGTTGTACTTTTCATCCATGAAATTCCACATCAGTTGTAGGATTCGGTTCTTGAGTCCAGTTTTGTTTGTGAAATCAACGTGTTTGTCAATTCTGTTTGCAATTCGACTGGTACGTATTGTGAATTCCCCTCGCGGATTCTCTGTTCTGATTTTGGCACTCTTGAAGACGTCCTTAGTTCTGAGATTTGTCTGCGGGCACTGTGATAGATGTGGAAACACATCAGTTCGTCCATCAAGGCTAAAGAGTATTTTGATCCAATTTTGATCCGGAAAGCTGCAGATCGTGTGCTCTGCCTCTGAACACCAGTTGTGAGCATTTATCGAGAGCCAGCGCCATCTTGTTCTCCTTGACCCAGTCATCATTGGACTTCAAGTCCTGTTGCACTTTGATTAGGTCTGTGTTGACTGTCAGAAGTTTCAGATCGTCAGCGTATATGTACGGGTCAGAGAATTTCAGCCGGTCCGGGAGGTCATTGATGAAACTGCAGAACAGAAGTGGGCCCAGGAGGGATCCCTGTGGGACACCACTCGTCACATCTAGAGTCACTGAAAAAGTTTTCTCAACTTTTACATATTGTTTTCGTCCATTTAGATAATCACAAAGAATTTCCAGCAGGCATCCTCCTACACCAATATTTGCGGTCTTTTTCAGCAATTCAAGATGCGGCACCTTGTCAAAAGCTTTTGAGAAGTCCGTATAATAAGCGACAACGTCATCTGTTGGGTTTTCGTCTAGTGCTCTGTAAATTTTACTCAGGAATGATAGCATAATCGTGGCCACTGATTTCCCTTTGACAAAACCATGTTGATGTTTTGAAAGGACACGTTCAAAAAGCGAGTAGAGAGGTCCGTAGATGCATTTCTCTAAGATTTTGCTGTCTATGTTGAGTAGTGAAATTGGACGCCAATTTTCCACATTACGTCTGTCTCCTTTTTTGAATATTGGGGAGATCGCTGCCGTCTTCCAGCAACTAGGTATTTTTCTCAATCTCTTGATGTTCTTGAAAATTACCTGCAAGGCATTTGCCATGTTGGTGGCTGCTTGTTGGAAGAAAATTGGAGGCAGGCCGTTGGGTCCTCTAGACTTGGTAACGTCAATAGTCATCAAGATTTCTGTTATAGTTGTATGAGATATGCTGAAATTTGTGATCTGTGGATTGTCAAATTCAACGTCTTTAATGTTAAACTTTATTTTTTGCGAGAATACTGAGTGAAAAAATTCGTTGAGCAGATTCACCTTTTCTTCCAGGCTGGAAACAGTGGTGTTATCGCTTATCATTATTTTTGGCAGTGATGCAGATTTGTTGAGACTTTTCAGGTGCTTGTAAATGATATCTGTGTTTCTTGTACTCAGAAGTTTGTTCTGATAGTTTAATCGATCATTTTCACTGGACTGGATTACTACATTTTCCATTAGTGCAACTTGACGTTTGCGGTAGCTTGTTGGTTTCGAAATGAGTAGTTTTTTTTTGGGTGTTAAGCTTTTTCATGAGGTTTGATGTGCTTTGGGCTATCCATGATGGTAACTGCTGTCGATGCGCAGTTCTTCAAGGCACATAGATTTCTAACAAATTTTCAAAGTAATCACATAGCTCTTGGCAGGTTTTATCTATATTTGTGTAGCATATTGGATTGAAAACTTTATCAGCCATAGCGTTGTTTATACCTTCGAAGTCAGCTTTACCGAAGCTTCTATATTTGTCAATGACCGGTTTGGCTTCTTGGTGTTCTATTTCGACGTTGAGGTTTATTGATTGATGATCTGAACAGTCATATTGTTTATCGAAGAATTCATCCCTTTGAGCATGTACGAGACAATTTCTATGGAAGGCTACATCCAACAAGTTTTTTCCGCATGTAAAGAAGTTAACTGTTTGTCTGAAGAGTTTTGTGTCAAAGGCATCAACTACCTCCTGTTCCTCTTCACTGGCACTTGTTAGGGACGGCCAATTTGTTTCTGGGAAGTTGATGTCACCACAAACGATAAGGGATGACGAGGTTGGAAAGGCATTCAATATTTTGTTAAAATCTTCAGACAAGTACCTGTAGGTGCTTGATTTAGGGGGGTTATAAAAGACACAGAATATCAACTCCTGGCCGGATATATCAATTTTGCATGAAACACAGCTGTCAGGCAGATCTACAGTAGGTTTTTCACATGCGAATGTATTCTTTACAGCAATGAGACTGCCGCCGTGTTTGTTTGTATCATTCACTCTCTCTGTCTGATCTATAGATATTGTAATCATGTAGCATTAATTCAGAGGATTCTATTTGATTATTTAGCCAGGTTTCACAAATGCAGATTATACTGTAATTACCAGATGTAACAGCAGTAGAGAGTTTGGCTCGACGTTCGAAGTTTATGAGACTTCTGGCATTTATTTGAAGTACGCTTAGAAAGGCCCCTAGTCACGGGCCGCTTTCATTGAGCTCTACTTTTACGTTGTCATTGAACAACTCCAAGTTTCTTATCCGTAACTTCTCTTTTGGAACGCCTTCAGTTATAAGTTCACGTCGCTTTTTGAGGATTTGATTTTCTTTAGCTGCGTCCTCCTTGGTCAGGGCAGGTGAGAGAAAGACTTTCCTTTCAGACAGTTGGGTCCTTTTTTCTAAACTTTTCGCCAGAACTAATCTTGCCTCATGATGGTTGGCCACGGTCAACAGAAGGGTTCTGGGTTTCGTTCGCTTTACATCGAACTTTCCCAGGCGTTTCATTTCAACGATGTTTGGTTGTACATCAACAATCTCTAGAATCTTCTTGACTTCCTCGTTTGTTGGGACAAGGTTCTCAGCATTCGATTTCTGGGGATCTTCGGCAATCCCCTGTATTCGGATGCATTGATTGATGTTGTGATTTGCTCGATTTTGCTGTTCTTTTGGTACAGCATTCTTGTTGTTTCCTGTCAGAACAGTACTATATGTCTTTTCCACTTTCTCACAGGTGTTCCTCAGTGCTTCGTCAACTTTCTTCTCAACGATTTGAGTTAATCTGTTTTCCATGTTCAGAAGTTTTTCATTTATGTCTAATTCTTCCAGCTTTTCGGTCAGTTTGCTTTGTGTGAAGTTCCGAATGAACCGATCACGTACATTGTTTTCATGGCATGACGAACATAGCAGCATTGCCAGCGTTCCTAAATCTTTAATACCATTCACTGCAACCTGTGTTAAGCCTGTGCAGCTAGTGGTCAGATGAAGGTTAGCGCTACAAGCTACGCATTGATAAACAGGATCGTTCGGACCAATTTTCTGCTTACATGACTTACAGTTTTTAGTCATGGTATTCCTTACCTGGACTCTGAGTCAGAGACTCAAGGAGTACACAAGATTTATTTGGAAGTATTAAGAGTTGCCTTGGACTCTGAGTCAGGGACTCGAGGAGTACACAAGTTATGATTTTGGAATTAAGATTTATGGACTAGGGTTTCCCTTGGACTCTGAGTCAGAGGACTCAAGGAATACACAAGATTTGGAAAGATGGACTTACAGTTATGGACTTAATATTTCCCTTGGACTCTGAGTCAGGGACTCGAGGAGTACACAAGGTTTGAAAAGACCGACTTTTAAAACAGGGGTACTGACCTATTGCTCGTTTTGTTTTGCTCGCCTTCTGCTCTTTGAAGGTTTCGGTTGTTTCGATCTCTGCCGTAGGATGAGATTGAGTCTTGGGTAATAGTGAAGAACTACAGCTAATGACCGGAGTTCTTGATCGTGCGATTGATGTAGCTTCTTGTACTTCGCTTTTATGGTGTTGTATATTTGCTCTGTCTTTGTGAGAATATGTTTCGTTACGTCAATGACTGTGATGCTCAGTTCTAGCAGATGCTCGAATATATTTGTTGCTCCCCACCTATGGCAGTAGATGATAGCGTACAAATTGGGTATTGATCTCAGAACAGAGATGAGTTCTGCCGGTGAGAGTGGTTCCCCGTCGTTGTTCTTATAATCGGTGATCGAGTTGTTACTTAGATCGTGCCACAGGACAATGTTCTTGTTGCAGTTTCGTGGGAGATTGATGAAGTTGATCGCCTTTTTGTCGTAGAAGATGTTGCGGAAATTGAGACTGAGTCCAGAGTACGCGTAGACCTCTTTCCTCACTTCTCTATTTTCGTCTTCGTCCAAAGAATCAATTGCTTGGGCTAGGGAGCTGGCTCCAACAATTTGCAACATCAGGTGATGATAAAATTTGAGACAAGAGGCAACCACGGCTACCTCGAAATTCAATAGTTATCTGAAACTATTTAATCAACCAATCAGAATCGAGATGAGCAGGCAAACTTATAAATGAATGAATAATTGCTTCTTGTCTCGATTCTGCTTGATTAATAAAGAATTTGTATACTTACTGACGAATATAAAAACGGGGGTTTCTACTTACCGCTAACAGCAAATAGTTACCAAAATAGAATTCATTTGGCCAGATTACTCATGGGTAAAAAACAGACGATGCAGCTGCAAGGCAATTTCATGTGCTTGCAGCTTTCACGTGCTTCTTAACAAAGTTTCATACGAGAAAAGCTCTAGTGCTCGATAGCAGAACAAAATTCTGGCTAGTTTCAAAGTTATTTGCTAATAAAACTTCGAAGACAACAAAAAGCAAACTGAAAACATATATAACGAAAGAAAGATAGAACAGCAGACGTGAACATGAACATGAAAAACAAATTCTTTGTAGAAGATGCTAGAAAAATATCAAAACTTGCGCATATTCGAAGCTTGAAAAAGAAAACTATGCGGTCCAGAAACAAAAATTTCCTGAGTATGTTGAACTGAGATGTGAGCAAAACTCTTCAAAAACAAATCAAGTCATTAGATAAAAATTTAGATGTAAGTAACCAAAAGCATTAAGCACAAAACATCAAGTTATAGATTTTCTACTTGACCAGAAACGCAGGATCAGATGGCCAAACAATCTCAGCGCATTATCACAATTGTTAGTCCAACTTTCGAAGAAATTAACAGAAAATTTATTCTCATCGTGGTAGTTTTTAGCGTTCTTATACCACAAGATATCCATGCTCTCCCGGAAATTAATTACAGGAGTACACTATAAAACAAAATTAAATGAAAATTTAGGTTTTCTTCTCTAATTTTAGGGATATTTGGAGAACACTTTTCTCCGCGTTTTCGATTGAAATTTAAATCCGCGTTTTTCTGGAAAGGTAATCAGAAGGTCAAAAGTATCATAGTTACCGAGGTTACAGTCAGGAGTACCTTCATCACGTATTCCAGTCAAAATCCTTGGAATTTTCTAGATATAATAATAATAATAATAATAACAAAGGATTTAGGACTAATCCAAGGGTTCGCATAAAACCCAGTGATTGGGAGGTTCAACGTTCGTGTTTCAGTTGTTAAAGTTAAGTTTCTTCAAATCTCTACAGTTGTTGCAGCCACATAATATCCGCCAAGTGCATGAATCTGCTTCGTTGTAGCGGGTTTTGAAGAACTTCGTATAAACTTCCAGCAGTTTAATTTTGCATCCTGGATCAAAGATTATGTCAAATTTGAAGTAATCGTTAAAAAGGTTGGCCAGACGGCAAGCTCGAAACCAGTAATCTGATTCACACTTCTTCAGACGTATTTGTTGGCAGGCAAAATTTCGTGTTGCTTGTGTTCTTCGAGTACCGATGTCTGTGATGGTTACTTGACTACGCCAGTCTATGTCAACTTTTCCGGTTAGTATTTTGGCAAACAAGAGAATAACATGAAGTTCTTGATATAAGGAGATTGGAAGGATATCGAGTTTCAGGAGCTTATCCTTATAGGATATGTTGTTTGTGATGAAGATCCATGATACTGCTTTTCGCTGGATACTTTCAAGAGTACCTAAGTCGCCTTTCGATGGTTTCCAGAGGGCTGATCCGTAGTTTAAAATTGGCACAACATAACAGATATATGCGTTCTTTCTGGTCCAAAACGTCGCTTTTGAAAGATTCCGTTTTATGATGAAGAGAGCGTTCAAGGCTTTTTCGGTCCTTTTCTTTGCATGCAGAGTCCACGAGAGTGTGTCATTTACGAGAATTCCCAGATCTTTCATACATTCAGTTGTTTCAAATTCATGGTTTGGCAGTGCAATAGGAGCTGTACCTTTAATGCAGAGCACTTTACTTTTTCCTAAGTTCATTGACATGAAATTTTCGTCACACCACCGCCACAGTTTTCTAACGTCTATATTCAGTGTTAAAGGGTTGTCGCCTACAATTTTGTAGTCATCAGCATAACCGAACGATTTGGACATGACACATGATGGAAGATCGTTTATGAAAACCAAGAAGAAGAGCGGTCCGAGGATGGAGCCTTGTGGTACACCACTGAATACTTCTAATTCATCTGAAACAGTGTCATTTAGTCTCACAGTTTGCTTCCGTTTATAGAGGTAGCTTCTTAACAGTGTAACAGTCGCCTACTTTAGTCACATATGAGGCTTAAGAAAAATAGGCCCTATAACCATTGGCTCAAGAGTCAGGGACACTATCTCTTGTGTTTTTCCGCCTCAAGAACGGTCGGAGCCAATTCGGTTCGCTTGCGACATGAGACTGGAACCCATTACAGCTTAAAGGCCACTACCAAAATACCCCCCCACTCTAGAAATAAAAACGTCCCCATACTTAGGTCTCGGGATACCCAAAATACATGAACGCCGTTAAAAACCGGGTCGGAACAATCCGCTTAGTTACTTTTTATTGGACAGTGGAACTTTGATCCATTTCAGATGGATCAACCTAAAACTCGCCTTATCTCAACATAACTATCATAAAATGCACTCGAGAAATTTAAATTGGAACTTACATATCGACGCACTTGAGTATGAGGAGTAAGTTATAACTGAGCAGCTTGAGAATTAAGTAATATAACTAAATAAATTTTAAGGCCAATTAGTTTCAATAACAGAAGTAAGTTTTGTCTCTAGAATCAAAGTCTCTGAATGAACCCTTTGGACACTCGAGTTGTCCACTCTTCCATTCAGAGTCCACTCCTTTCCATTCGAATAATTGTTCTGTCTCAAGTCCGTATTCGATTCTCCTGTTTTCAGGACAAGACAGCTCTACTCTCTTGATATCTCGTATCGAGAAATTGCGAATAGCAATTTCCTGCCTTTTTCTTGAGTAGTTTCCCGCAATTGTTAATTCGGGTGTTCTGATTTCTGACTTTTTCATTTTCAGTTGGTTCGAGAAAATTGAGCATGACATGCTCAATTCGAATTTTGCAAAATTAAAATTTCACTCCAAAATTGCGTATTTCTCAAGGTCAAACCCCTAGACATGACCGACTGGCACATACTCCCCGGACTCGAGATCGATGTCCTCATCGTGTGTCGTCATCTGCCAATAAGTCCCAGAGAACCGAGTGTTGCTCAAGATACAGTGCCAGTGGTCATTTACAGAAGTTTGCATCGGACTTAAGTTTATCTACCTTGCAAAATTCACGACCATATAAAATTTTCACACTACCGCTAAACAGCAATCAAAATCTGCATACACCTGCACCCATGAATCCCCGCTTTTTAAGCTGGTAATTTTTAAAATTTCTTTTGTCCTATTTCAGTCAGAGAATTGTCATGCATCAATTTGATTTATATACTAGATCTATCATATTAATAACAATATCTTATTCGTCTAAAATTTCTTTTCCGTGAACCCAGATTTTATCCAAGTTCACGCTCAAGCCCCCTCCCTCTCAAGACTCAAGACTCTAGAATTTCCTTTCGAGCCACTGGCTCACCTCATGTTCTTCGCCTTCGAGGTACCTGATACCGGTGTTCTTGGCACTGTAATTTGTTCCAATAGTGCCTCTTCGTCATCGGAGCTAATCACAATTTCCTCCCAGGCCTTCAGCTGTTCATAGGCTCGCATCCACTCTCTCTGCTCTTGCAACCTTTTTAATTGACTTGGTAGGCCTTTCACCTTCGACTCCCGGTTCAAGCAGAAGGAGTTATGAAGACTCAAGCTCACATTCCTCGCCAGGTCCTCCTCCAGTATCGTTTCCCTCGCTCTAGAATTGTCTCTGGATATTCTGCCTACTCTTTTCCACCCCGCCGTGATTGCGTTTCGATGGGTTAGCAGAGGTCTCTTAAAGGCATCTGGCCCTATTTCAGCTTGGAATTGTCGATATTCCTTCTGATGTTTCCTCATGTGGTTCTTTGTCACTGCATACAACCAGGATGTTAACGTCGCACGAAACCAAGGAAAGAATCTCAGGCGGCTCCATATGTGTCTGACTTGCACTGGTATGGCGAATACCTTGCATGCAGTCTCGAACAACTCCAGTCTCCTGCTGTAATCTATCGCATAAATCGATTCAGCTGTTGGCGCTCTCGATTCTCTGTACTTCGCTATATTCTCCTCAATCCATCTCAGAGCCAGCATCGTGCTTACCACTAAGATGGTCACCTTTTGTCGATACTCCGGTAGTCCTAGCGACTTAATTTCTTCTACGTCCCAGATCAGACAGAGATTGGCGCGGTCCGGGTACCACACTGTCTGCGCCAGACAGTGGCATGGACAATCCCCATGCGTGAGGTCGATGCTTCTAAGGTTGCGTTCTCCCGAAGCTTCTAGGAGAGGCTCAAGTTCCATCATTTTCTCATGCACCACGTCGACTTCTTCCGAGCTTGAAGCACCTACTGCGGGTTTCCCCACCACGTTCTGCTTCCCATGATCACTTGCATTTTCGCTCTCCAAGCCTAGAAGTTCTTCACCCCAGATTTCACTCAAGTCATCTCTTTGCTCCTTTGGTACTGCTCCTCGGATCTTCCTCAATAGCTTGTGTGAGTGGTGTGACATCCGAGCTAGTCTCACGCACTTGGGCACTGAGAAGGCTTTGTCTATCATCACCCTCTGGCTGGACACCTCCACCATCGCCATGTGTAATGGATAGTGGCTCCCACATAGGTTAGCCAACACTGATCCCACTAAGGATTTTGCATTTAGAGGCAATCCATAGGCTTCGCTCATGGGAAATCCCATCTCTGCCTCGAGTCCGATCTTCCAACTCTTGATGTGCTTCTGGTTCACTTGTAGCACTCCGGGCCATGATTCCACGCTTAACGCGGTCACCAGGTGATGTTCTGACTCTAGCCTCTCCAGTGACTGGAGACTGCACATTCTTGAGAAGAATCCCAAGGCTGTCGCTAGGTTCACGGTGGTCCTCGCGTAACATTCAGCCACTATCTGTACCTCACTCTTCTCCCTTTCAGTGATATCTTCAAACCAGGTAGTGAGGTCCTCTTTCTGGAAAGATTGTATCCTGACGCATAATCGTCCATCACAAATATGTTCGCCGTTACTGCATGTCGAATCAAGACAACTGCCCGGCTCCATCCTCCTCACCGGCTCTGTTCCACTCGTCACCTCACTTGATTCTTTCACCTGAGGCAAGATCAGTTTGTGTACTATGCTCAAGATCGCCAAGTCCTCATCCTCTGTCGGTGCCAATCTCACTCGCTCAGTGACCTCCTCAATCATACTTGCATGGGGATGTGGACACCAGGAAGGTCTGAGTAATTTCCATACCACTCCCAGGTTCGTGATCAACACGCCACTCCCATCACCCATTTTTAGCTCCACTCTTTTACTTGAGCGTGGTACACTTATCACTCCCGGCATCCCCTCAAGAACCAGACCCAGGCTAGGTCTCTCTCTCTCCACAACGTCTATCTCCACTATCTTCTCTGTCCAGAACTTCAACAGCTCCGCCACTTCATAATTTCTGTTGGCTCCTCCAGCTTCCAGGTCCAAGAAGGGGTTGTACGCCATTCCCATTACTCCAGAAACATATTGGTACTCTCCCTTTCTGTTGAGTTTCAAGTACTCCCCTGACGAAGCCAGGTTGCGGTGAACGTCGTGCTCCTCTTCGAACTTCTTGTTGTAGAACCTCCGTATCTCATCCAACTTCCTATGGTTCTCCAGAGATTGCCTAGAACCATCCTCCCTCTCTATCCCAGTGCTCTGATACACATTCAAGATGACTGTGGAGACTCTCCTTTCCAACGTCTTGCTTGCGACTGCTTTCTGATGACATGCTAGGATGGTACTGTCAGTCATCATCGACATCGTCCACCTCAAGAAACAGGTTGCATCCTTCCTCCTTGCCAGACTCAAGCCTGAGTTGTCCTTGGCAACGTGCTGCATCAACATTCGGTATATCTCTAGATTTTTTCCTCCCAGCTTCAACTTGTCGTATGAAGTCAGCGTTTCCAGCTCTATCCCCAACAGGCTCCACGCGAACATCAGTTGTCCTGCAGTCCTGATAAAGGGATTCGCCATCAGTGGTGGTGCCGATGAGGATGTCCTCATCGCCTCTTCAAAATGATCCTTCAATAAGTTCTGCCAGGATCTCTTCAGCTGGTTTGCCAACTCTATCTTGTTGACCTCAGCCTTCTGCTGGGTGGCCCAGCTGTATCGTTTGCGAGCCACTCCACTGTTCAACTTCTTCAAACAGCCTTCCATCTCCTTCAATGTCTCGAGAGCTATCCACCATGGTCGGGAGGTGTTTCTGGTTTTACTTTTCTCAAGTGGATCACTGGTCACTTGCTTCCCGACAGCGTGATGTTCACTTGAGACCCACTCTTTGCCAACATCTACTTCCCAGGTCTGCCCGCTCGTCGAACCTCGCTTCATTTTTATTCTTTGAGGTTTGAAATCCTCCTCCGTCACTGAACTAGTGGGATTCTCCATTTCTTTTTCTATGTCGAGCAGTTTCCTCGGTTCGTAGCTACTCTTGTAGGCTGCCGTTTTCCATCGCGCCAGAACCATGGGAGCCGTCTCTCTCAAGTCTTTTTCCGAGACCGCGTCAGCTGAAGGACTGCCCATTCCCTCCACGTCTCTCTTCCTCTTGCGAGACTTCACGTCTTTGCTTGGGGGCGTCATTGGTATCATCACTGATTCAACTTCCTTTTCTCCAGCCAACTCTTGCCTCCCCCCTGCTCGAGCCTTAAGGATATTAGTACTTTTAATCATATTACTAGTTCCTACCTTATCCCCCCTTGTACACTTAATTATTTTATTGTCAGTTTTCTGTTTCGGAGTAGAGCTGTCTTTACATTTGTCTTCTCTGGTCTTTCTTGACTTTCTCAATTCGACCATTTTGTTCAGTAGTTCCACTCTAGCTTTCTCTTCTAAACCCGTCCCCACCAGGACAGGCTCACCAAACTTCACCACCGTGTCCCACAGTTCTTCTTTGAAATTATCCAACGTGGTGTCTTCATCCACTTCTCGATTGAATTCGCTCAAGAACTTTTGCCAAGCATCTCCATCCAGAGTGCCCAGGAAGGCGTCTCTGTTTCCCTCGAAGGTATTCTTCTCCCTCCTCTCCGTACTCAAGAAGATCATTCCCATGTTGGGATTCTCGCTTGTCAACGACATTTCCGGGTACTTGCGAGGGGACGAGGTCAAAGGTGGCGTGGGAGTATCTGCCCAGTTTTCTTCACTCAGGTCTTTCAACAATTCCTGCGCTGTGAATTCCACTTCCGTTGGCTTTTGCTCCGGTGTGTTTCCCACTTCCATATCCTCTCCTGCCTCACTGAGGGTTTCATCCATGCTTTCGTCTCCTGACTCTGCTTCCCTTCTCTCAAAGATCCTCTTGAATCGATCTGCCACGGTGCCACTCTTTTTATCCCCAGGGATGTCTACTGGAAGGGGTGATGGTGTCGCTGAACTCGTCGCCTCACTTTTTGTCAGTGCCACGTACAATGGACCTGCTGCATCTAACTTCTTTCCTTCTCTATTACGCTCCATCAGCTCAAGTCCGTAAGGTGCCCGGTACTTCCTTGTGGCAAATAGCATCGCGTCTGCTTTCAGTGCTACATGCCCTTCTTCCACTATCATCCTGCCGTCGTCCCATACCGGCCGCTGGTTCTCTAGGCCTGCCCGCTTAAGTACTCTCAAGGTATCTTGCACGTCGAATTTAGGGGGCATCGACCCTCTGATCTTCTTGGCTTGAGTCGTCCATGAGTTTATCTTCACATCGCTAGTATGGAAATAAATTGCTGCAGTATAGCCGATGAAGAGCGGATCCCAGCCGTCAGTAAACTCCTTCTGCCGTTCTTCAGTCGTGGTTCTCGCGTAGGAGGATGGGACAACCAGGGAACTGTTCATCCCTAGGGTCATTCTCCTCACTATGGGGAACTCGGGAATGCTCGTCGGTAGGGCTTCTCTCTCCAATATCGCTTCCAGCTCCTTTTTCACCAACTCGAAACTTTTTGTCCATGCAGGGATTCTCAAGATTTCTTGTCCATTGGCTGCCAAGGGATTCAAGTTCCAAAACTTGGGGTAAGTTTCGATGGGGCCCTCGCGCTTGCCTCCCATCCGGCATTGCATTTGTCCTCGGAAACTGTACACGATCAACTCTGGATCCTTCACCTTTCCGAAGAGCACCGTGTTGCTCATTTGTGCCCTTAGCACCTCTTGCTGGCACCAGTTCAGTGTCGTTCCATCCAGTACGCTTATGAGGCTCACGTGGGTCACGGAGTATCGATAAGCTGTCACCAAGGGATCTGGAAATGCGAACGTGACAGCCGGTCCATATATACAAGTCACGACCTCCCCCAGCCCCCGGATAATCCCCATGGGATCCGATCTCATGGCTAGGCATAGATCCGTTAATAGGGGCATGCCTCCATTCACTTTCCTCCACTCCTCTCTGGTCTTCGGGCTCTTTTCTTCGCCAGTCAGGTGCCTGTTCTGCATCAGTAGATACTGCACGAGCAGCGTCCTTAGCCCGGCTGCACACTTGTACGAGTAGGTCTCAATACTCGAGTGTGTTCTTCCCATCGCCAGGGGCTCCCCATACCTCATCAATCGGTGAAATGACGCCAGTTCACCGTGGGTCAGGAGTACTAACGTCAAGTATCCATCTATTCTGAGGGTGTCCACACCACGACTGAACATGTATGCGGGGCCCATATTAAACAAGTATCTTGGGTAGACCAGGTACAGCGCCAGCAACAGGCTGATCGGCATATTCAACATCTCCTGTATAAACGCATCAAAGATCGTCTCCTTCGCACTGTACACCTCAGTCAGGAACTCTCTTCCCCAACAAGGACTCAAGAACTCGAGAATCTCATGATCCCTCCTCGTCTTCAGCTCACCCCACGCGTGCTCTCTCCAAAATCCTCCAATCGTGACCTCATTGGCTGCCGTGACGAACCTGCCAACCGTCATCCCCTTTTCCTCAGCTTTTCCCAGTTGCTCCTCGAGAAACTCCCAGATCTGCTTCACCAGAGGCGGCGCATCCTCTCTTGTTTTCCTCGTGGCATTTTCCAACCTTGGGCTTAAGAAGGGCCATCTGCCTCCCTCTTGCGCCAACCGATTCCCCATCGACTCCAGTTGTTTTTCCGATGTGGCCACGTTCTGCCTTTCGTTGTTTGGCCCTCTAGATCTGCTGGTCGAGCTCGTAATGGTCAACTCCATGTCCCGAAACCACAGACTAGCCGTCAGGTGAATTATCACTGGGTGATCATCCCTAAGGATCGGGCTGAGCTTAAGTTGCCTGGCAAAGTTAGATATTTCCAGTAGGAGGACCTCGTCCAATACGATGAGGATATCAGCCAACTCGTGAAAGCCTCTCAATGCATGGGAGACGTCCGCCCACGCTGCCGCGAGTTCTGACTTGCACAGCCTCAAGTTCGTCGGTTCCAATTCTCGGTTGGGAGCTGCCATCAGGACACGCCACCCATTCCCCTCTGCGATCAAGATCAAGATCGCGTACACGAATTGCAGAGCCAGCGGCATGCTCGAGTACCCGGGGGATGTTGTGAACGCCACTTTTGTCTTGGCGCCGAATCTTGAGGCAACATTCTCCTGTACTTCATTAATCGCCGCGAATAAGGTCTGGATGGCCTCCCAGATCCTCTTTGGCGTAGGTTCACCACCCTTGAGCTGCTCAAGAAATCCCGTTGCGTGCAGATGATCGTTCATCCCCGCAAACAGCAGTAACTCAGGTTCGCAGGGCATTTCTGACTTTATTGCCACTACCAGGGTCAACATCTGGTTCAGTTCCGCACCCGGCAAGGTGTATATCAGGGTTTCTGGCCAAAACAACTTGGGAGACGTACCTTCGAAATCTGATCCTGCCACGATCACCACCCTTGCTGCAGCTGGGTCTGCTCTGTCGTAGACCGCTAAGGTTTTGGCCAGTTGCGCCTGCCCACAGGGTTTCCCATATCGGGGGTCATTGGCCAATTTTGCGCCTTCGTATTCGGCGTCTGGTAACTCCATCTCTCTTGGGTTCATCAGTTTGTCGACCACTCTCAACTGTGCTGGAGTGGCCACTCTAATTCTGGCAATGCTGGTCCGGTGCTTGGGAGGCTCCACCACCAGTCCCGGGCTCCCCAAGGACTTGAGAGGTCTGTAATTAATTGGTCCCATCATCGACCTAGTGGGAATTCCACTCAGGTCTGCTGTCTCTGTCAACTTCGCTCTCGAGAAACGCGTTTCATGAGCCTTCAACCAGTCCACGCACTTGTGCCTCCCCAAGTCTTCATGTGAGACCTGCTCAAGACCCAAAGCCCTCGCTAGCTCCTGTCTACACTCTAGGTCTTCCAGATCCAGTTCCTTGACCTTCTCCTCATACTTCTGTCTGCTGGTCTCCAGTGGCTTCTCTGACCTCTTTTTCTCCGCAACCACCACTGAGGACATTACCGACCCCTGGGGAGTTGCTGATGTCACTTCATCAGCTTCCATGGGCGTGGTGCTCGGCAACTTGGCCCGGCTATTCCTCTCACTATCTCTAGAATCGGCCCTCTCGCCCAAGCGACTCGACAAAGATCTCGGGTTGAAGAAGGGTGGGTTTGGGGGTGGCCCGAACGTGACCTGTGCTGTTTCCAGCAAATCCGTCTCTAGCGCGCATATATGCTTTTGAAAGACGTCGTTCAACCATTCCACCCCTCTGGGCCTGTCAAAGTGAATGCCATCCGCAGATGCATTGTCAGGGAAAGAGGTTAATTCCATTTGCTCAGCCACGTCCAGTAGCCTAAGGGGAAGGACACTCCTCTGATGAATCTTCCTGATTGTTTCGTTCAGGCTGCGCACCTTCGTATTCATCTCTACCGCATGTTGATCCGCTCCCATGTTGTAGGGAACAGTACACACCGTGAGAATGGACGGATCCATTTGGATCCGTATCTCCTCGAGAATGCAGCTCATCTTTTCATGCAGCCTTGTCACCTTCCTCGCTTCCCCCCTTGACACATCATTCGTCCCGACCATCAGGGTGACTGTGTACACGCTCACCATCCCTAGCATCTCAAGAGTCGCTAACATCTGCGGCGTTGCGGCTCCGGCGAAGCTCAAGATTCCCGTTTGCCAATGGGATTGGATCCGGGTCAGCACCCGCAGCAAGCTGTCTCCAATAATCAAGTGAACCGAGCCTTCAGGCACTCGAGGATACGTGAAGTACTCCACCCAAGTCGCATCGTGGAAGCAATCTCTTCTCTCTCTCTGCGCCGGATTCCAGTCTATACGATTGTGCTTGCGATATCTCCCATCCGTATTCTTCTTGTAGCTCGAGATCATCACACTCCTGACAGGCTGTTCCCCCCAAGTCGAGGGTAAATCCACTCTTACCGGACTCTCGCGATTCCTCAGCTGTAACCTCTCCTGCAACTCTTTCAGCCGTGACGAGCCGCCACTACTACCTGGGGTCGAACTCGGTGTGTATCCAGGCAGCGCGACGTCCATCAATGGTCGTATTACTTGAGTCTCCATTCCACGCAGGGAGGACGTTGATTCGGGTGGTATCCATACCTCCAGCCCCTCATTCATATGTTCTTGCGCCGCACGATCGAGGTTGAATCGTCCCTTTGACCTAGGAGCTTCGTCCACCTCCATGCGTGACTCTGGCCTTGAGACAGTCACTACCCGCTCTTTGGGCCTAGCCCCTTTTTGCATATCGAGCTCGCGCTGTTGTTGCTGGATCCTCTCAAGTTTTGCTTGGTCTCTCTCGAGAGCCTGCTTCAGCTGCTCACAATTCGCGGCATTCTCCCGCACCCTTTCTGCCTGCAGCCGTTCCGCCTTCATTATGTCCAATTCTCTCCGCGCTTGATCCCTCTCGAGCACCGCTTGATCCCGGTCGAGGTTAGCCTTATTCTTCTCCCGCTGGGTTCTCTCGAGTTCTTTTTTCATGGCACTGACGTCCGGATAAGCCTCCCCCGTCTGCTGTGCCCGTGACATCGACGGTACTTTACTCGTACTCTGGCTCGCGGGCCTGACTGATGGTCTGGCCGGCAGTGGGAATTCCCCCGCGCCATACTCTGTGTTGTTGTTTAGACCAGGGTTCCTCGCCAAATCGAACCCCCTTATCGCTCCATCCACGTTCCAGGACAGCCATCTGGTCTGTGCTTGATCGGACACCCCTTCAGTGGTGTAGCCTACCATCAAGACCGCCTCCGTCGCAGACTCTCGACACTCGCCCTCATCCTCCAATTGTAGGATGGCGTTCAGCATCACTGCCATTCTCTCGTTCACTTGAGTGTAATCCAGATCTCTCAGCCGTCTGTACAGTTCGTCAAGTGTGGGCTTTTTCAGAGCCGATGGCATGGACTTCCAGTATCGATCGGCCATTTCTGTGAATTCGATTGACTCTTTGAGTATTAGTACTTGAGTTTTACCTGAGCAACTTGAGTTTTACCTGAGCAACTTGAGTTTTACCTGAGCAACTTGAGTTTTCTTGAGATGTCGTTCTCTTCTTTTGATTAAATACAGATGAGTAGTCAATTTGAGATCAACAAATCAATCTGAAAATAACACCCGATATTTAGACCGACAAGCTATGTTCCTAACCAGAAAGCCCCATTACTTTTATGATTAAAAACCCTCCCCTTTTCGCCCTACTAAAATGATTCAATTTAAATTTTCTAAAAAACATGCAGACACATTTTATGTTTTAGCACCATCATTCATTTAAAATGATAATTGTCATGCCAATCACATCTTAAGATCCCCTTACCTGCGCCGCACCCCAGTACCTAACTCAAGACTCCTCCCTCACACCCGACTCGATACCTCCATGTACCCGACTCAGGCGATGCTCAAGTAGTACTTCTTGTGAAGATGCACCATTATCTCGGTTTCTGCAAAGACCACATGTAGGATAGCATACAATTCCCTCGAGCTCAGTTTGCCCCTGTTTGGGTCGTACACCGGCATCGAGACCTCCACTATTCCTCTTTCAATCATGAAGTCACGTAGTCTTGTCAGTGCCAATATCACGTGTTCGGGATCAATTATGTTTCTGTCGTTGACTCTCGTTACTAGGAAGCAGAGGTATTTGCCCGGGACTTGTGCCACTGACGGTGGAAGCGCTGCTATGCCTCCCAGTCCTGGCCTCTGTCTGAACAGAAACTCTACGTTCTGGTACTCTCTTTTGAAGTCAGCCTCCAATCTTGATTTGAAACTCATGTCCGCCGTGATGCAGATCGCGCTGGTCCTGTTTGACAGGATGAAGTCGCTATCCGTTATCATGATGTTCTCTGAGTATTCATTGGGTATTTCGAATTTCGTTTTGAAATTCCTTCCTATGGTAGGCTCTGGTTCTTCTTCCTCCAGTTCCAATCCGCTTGTTTCCCTCACTTCCTTGAGCTTCTTTATCATCAAATTTTCGGTGTGGGTAAGTCCTACCCCCACTCCCCGGACAAAAATATTTATCGACGTCCCCGTCGATGTAGTCGGGTCTGAATTGTCTTTAGGGATGTCCAGTGGCCTGTCTGTTGCTGTCCATCCGAAAAGAGGCTCCGCTGTCTTCATGTACTTTGCTGCTGATACATCGACTTGCTGCATGCTTTGTCCTTCGTGACCCTCGTCTTTGACATCACGCATCCACTCTAGAATCCTCAAGTTCGTATTCTCCCTCCTTTCTATTTCACCCTGCTCGAGATCCGTCTCCACTTCTGGCGTCGAGTAATCATCCTGCGGATAATGTCCACCATCGTCAATGACCTGCCATTCCTCTCCAGCTTCCAGTTCGCCTACGCCTAGTAGTTCCTCGCTTAACTTTTCTGGCTGTATCTTATCGATCAAGAAGTCATCCCCGTACCTATTGTACCTCATGCCTGTGCGTTTACGATTGCCCGTCCTGGTTTCCGGTGGTGTTGGTCGATCCGGTTCCATCCACTTCGGTACCTCGTTTTGCTCTGGGTCGTTCCAGTCTTCTTCTACAAATGAACCTGCATCCGACTCCACTTCTATCTTTTCGTTGTCGTCCAAACTCAAGTTCTCATTACCATCATTTTTCTCTCTGGTGCCTTTCTCATTCACTTCGCACGCTGGTTCCACCACCAGGTAGTCAAGACCCTCCATGTCTTTCGGCAGGCACCAATCCTCCGGGGACGGAACGTGAGGTTTCAGATTTTCGTAATGTGCTGCTCGCCCTGTACTCAAGCGATAGAACCTTCCTTGTTGATGTACTTCCGTAATCATGAACGGTCCTCTCCATTTCTTGAGTAGTTTCTTTGTTCCCTTGGGCGGTATGACGTTTTGAAAGACCCACACGTATTGGCCCACTTCGTATGGCTTTGCTCTCAGTATCTTTTCGTCATATTTCTTGCGTTGCCTCGTTTGCGCTTGTGCCGTGTTTCTCCGACATAGCTCGTTCAGCTCTTGTTGTCTTTTGATCGCTTCCTTCACGTATGCTTGAGGCGACGTCCTCTTCCCCTCGTACTCCGGATAGAAGAATGTCAGAGGCATTGCCCTTTCCCTGCCCGTCAACATCATGAAAGGGCTGATACCCGTTGTAGAGTGCTGGGTACTATTGTAGGCTCCTACTACCTGTGGCAGGTATTTGTCCCAGTCCGTCATGTACCTTGAGCAGTACACCCTGAGCATGTTGACTAGTGTCCTGTTCTGTCTTTCTACCAACCCATTGGTCTGTGGATGATAGGTCGTCGAGTGTGCTTGAGCAATGTGTGACCTCTTCATCAATTCTTTTGTTAAGTCCCCCACAAAAGCCTTGCCGTTGTCTGACTGGAAAGTCATTGGGCAACCATACCGCGATATCCAATGCGTTATCAGGTGATCACATGTTTCCTCTGCTGAGGCTGTCTGGCACGGAACTGCTTCCGCCAACTTGGTGAAGTGATCTATTATAACTAGTATTTGGTTATAACCCGATTCCGTCATGCAGATTTTCTGATGGTCTATCTGCACCACTTCATTGAATTCCGAACTCTCGACAGACTTGAGGGGAAACTTCATCTTCCTTGGGTCTTTTACTTGAAGGCATGCTAGGCAGGCATTCACCCATCTCTCGCAAGCTTTTCTCATTCCCGGCCAGTCAAACCTGTGAAGTATCCTTTGTTGTACTTTATCTATCCCCTGATGGCCCATTTGGTCGTGTGATCTGAAGAGCACTTCCGTTTGGTACAGTTGTGGTAGTATGATGAGGTTGTGTTTGTGTAATATCTTTTCCTCATCTCTTCTCTTGCACGCTACCACCCCTTCCGCTGTGTGGTAAAGTAAGTCTCTCTTTTCTTTGTAGAACTGGCTCAAGATCTTGTAGCTGTCTTCCTCAAGTTCCCCCTTCTCCTTGACTCCAGAATGGATCCATTTGGAGAGGTTACTTGTCATTTTGTCATTCTTCTGGGCCCTTATTAGGTCAGACAGTCTATATCTCGCCTTAACGTGCTCCTTTAACGCCATGATCTGTCCATTCATCTCACCAGGATTGTGGATGTCATCGCTCAGTTTCACACATATTATCCTTTTCATGATCTTCATGTCGTCCTCTGGTACCAGATTCGTTCTGACGTTTGAGTTGCACGATAGTTCCCTAAGAGGCTTTCTTGAAACTGCTATTTTCTCGAGCTCTGTTCCACCTCGTACCTCTTGCATTTCCAGATTGTACGTTCCTGAAGATGGATCTGTCTGTAATTCCCTGTCGTGCTGTCTCACCTTCTCTTCCGCCAGTATCATGCATAGACTGTCTTGATCCTCACTGCTCTCGTCCGAGTCTTCATCCCATTCTTTACGCTCCCCGGACAATTTTCCTTCTCCGGTTTCGTCTTCTTTCATGAATCTGGACCACTCCCCGGACTCTTGATCTAATCCCAGGTGTTCAATTTCTTCTCTGAATGTCACTTTCTTATCCCTGACTTTCGTTTGCTCCAGAATTTTTTCGGGGATTTTCTCAACTAGTGATCGCACAACTTCCTTGCTATCAGTGGTGATTCCTTTTGAGACGTCAGTATTGTTCGCTGTTTTTTCTCTCCGAAGTATGGTTAGTTCCGGTGCCTCCTGACTTTTCCCTTGGATCACGGGTTTGTCATCCGATAGTTTCTCAAGCAACCTCATTAAGTCTTCATCTATTTGGACCGTTCCCTCCTCTACCTGGGTGAGATCGTGACCTTTTGCCTTGAGTGTTTCCCTCACGATTTTGGACTTGAGCATTATTCCTACCGGAATCCCTCTGCTTTTCTTCAAGATGGTCTTTTCAAGAGACTCTTTTGGCAATTCGGGATGATCTTCAATCGGTTTACCTGATTTGTCCAGCCATCTCGTGAGTGGAAGACTGTCGTATGTTTCTTTGTCCATAAAGGAGAAACCATCTTTGATCTCAGGTCTGTCCGCCTCTCTTTGTTCTTGTCTCTCGTAGAACTCCGTCTTCTTGCTCAAGCTGTCGGCATTTTGATGTTTGTCTCGCGTTCTATGTTCAATTATCATGTTGTATCCGTCCAAGCGAACTATCCATCTCCCAATGTAGCTCTGGTCCATTGAGTACGTTTTCAGCCAGCTTAATGCTCGGTTATCTACTCGCAGTTTGAAAGGTTCACTGCCTAGGTACGCTCTGTATTTCTCGACAAAGGTGACCACTGCGAACATCTCTGCTTTCGGTGCTCCGTACTTCATTTCTGTGTCACTTAGGACTTTGCTCCCGTATGCTATTGGTCTCAAGACTGTCTTCCCATTCCATTCTTGTTCTTGATGGAGAACCCCAGAAATCGCGACTACCGACGCATCTGTGTCCAGCACGTACATCCCCTTCTCAGTCGGCATACCCAGTACTGGTGCCTCACATAGCTCTTTCTTTATTCTCTGGAATGACTCTTCTGCTGCGTTGTTCCACGTGAACTTCTTGCCCTTGTGTCTCATTAATTGTTGCATCGGGTATACCTTGTCCGCGTAGCCTTTGATGAACTCCCTGTAATAGTTAGCGAAGCCCAGGAAGCTCATCAACTGGTGCTCTGTCTTCGGTGATTTTCAGGTTAGGACTGCTTCCACGGCGTCTGGGTCAGGTCTGATGCCGTGCTTGTCTACCATCCTGCCCAAATATTTTATTGAGTCCTTGAGTATTTCACACTTTGATGGTTTGCACTTCAGCCCCGATCTTTTCATGCACGCGAACACCTCATCAAGTCTCTCAATGTGGTCTTCTAGTGTTGGCGTTGCTATTACCACGTCGTCCACGTAGCACATTACCAGGTTGCCGTACTTCTTCGTCACGCCTATCAGCGCGTGTGCCATCAGCCGTTGAAACGTGGCTGTGGCATTGCAGAGTCCAAACGGCATCCGTTTCCATTGAAACAGACCTAACTCGCAGGCGAACCCTGTCTTGTCCCTGTCTTGTTTCCTTAATGGTACCTGCCAAAAAGCCGAGCCTAAATCAAGAGTCGTAAAAAATTTTGCATCACCTAACTTCGAGAGGCTTTCATCAATTCTAGGTATGGGATAGGCATCCTTCACCGTGACGGAGTTCAGGTATCGAAAGTCACAACAGAACCTCAACTGGTCGCCTTTCTTTTTGGCCATCACTACTCCACACGCCCACGGTGACTTGGATGGTTCTATCATGTCATACTCTAGTAACGTCTCGATTTCTTTTCTACACGCGTCCGATTTGTGTGGGGTCATACGCCTCGCCCCCTCCCGGTGCGGTACCGCGTTTTCCTCAAGTTCTATTTCATGCTCCACAAAATTACAACACCCGATATCCGCCTTATGCCTCGAGAAAACTTCTTCGTTCCGCTCTAGTACGTCTTTGATGGCTTCGAGCTGTTCATCTTTCAGTTTGCCCCTCAAATGTTCAATCTCCGGCAGAACCGGTTTATCTGTCTGCATCTCATCTAGTGTGGGTCGCTCTGGAAAGTTTGAACAGCTCGACAGCCCATCGTCCGTTTCTGACTTAAGAGATTTAATTAGGCCTGAAGAATATTTAATTTTTTGCAATCGTCTCAAGATACAAATTTTATCCCTGTGATTGGGACAATCAACAACTTCATTTTGTTTTAAGTTCTCAATCGTTTCATATCGAGTTTTAACCGGCAAAGCATATCCCAGTTTCCTCCCTCTCTGTATCGTGATCGGTATGTCAAGGGTATTCAACAAGACACTGACGCAGAGACCACTCTTCGTTATCGAAAATGATCTTCCTAAAACAGCAGCACTTTGACTATTAGGGTTTGGAACTATACATACTTGCTTATTGTCACTTAGTTCATTGTAGTTTTTCATCCTCAAGCTCACGATTGCTGCTTCATTAGCTTTTAGCCTCACTCTCCTACTCAAGAATACCGGTGCTTTGTTTTCATTTGCCATTATCAAATTTACCGGTTTGATTGCGTACCTCCTATCCGGGTTCCGTATCCTGAACATTGCATTATTTAGATCAATCGTTACGTCGAAATTCCTGACGAAGTCTCTGCCCAAAATGAATTGGTCAGATTCATCCAGGTTTTCTACCACGATGAAGCTCATCCACAGGTTACGTTCTCCCAAATTGAGGGCTATTATCGGCGTCCTGCCTAGCACCCGAAGGGCCCCTTTGTTCGCAGCTGACAGCCGTATTCTCGAGTCTATCAAATCATCTTTGTTGAAGCCCATTCGCTCCCAAGTCTCAATTGGTATGACACTCAAGACCGCTCCCGTGTCAAGTAACCCGCGTAACTGAGTCTTCTTTCCACTTATGTCCAACACGTGCCCTGTCACGTCTGCTTCTGTTCCGATGTGCATTGCATCTTCTTCAAGCATAGCACAGTGTCCAATCGATCTTACTTTCAATTCCTCCATCCCTACATAGATTTGTCCAATCAGGTCTTCGTCGCATGTTATCATCGTCTTGGTATAGATGTTGATTCCATCTATGTTTAGCATAACCTCGTGTGGACCGTAAGCTTCAGTGTATCTGTTATCAACACGTACCGACTTGCTGCCCCCTCTCGTGAGTAGTGCCCTGAGCGCTCTAGAAGTAGTTCGTGGACTTATTCCACTCAAGTAGTCTGCATACACGTCAATGTGCATTAACGTCTGGTCGCTCGGCTCGCTCAAGTTTCTAGTCACCTCGTGGCCGCCCACTGTGATTATCGACATTATTCTTGCTCCGATTTTCGATATTCCAAAGGGTTTACCTGTCACCATTTTCACGGTGTTACAATTCCCGTTCTTTGTTGAGCCCGTTCTAGCCTCTGGTACTACGTTCGTTCCGGTTAATGCTTCGTTAAAATTCTGTCTCTCGATCTCCAACTTTAGTCGTTGCTCTATTTCTTTCGCAGCCAGATCTTGTTTCACTTTGGCAATTGCTTCCGTCGCCGCTCTCTCATAATTTATCTCTAGAGAGCTCCCGGCCGCGGACTCTAACGCACCGCTAACATGTGTTACAGCTTTCACTGTCTTCGTCGGCAATTCGGTGTTTGGTGCCCCTAAGTTCCTAGATTCGAACTCGTTTTGCCTGTTCCGCTGATTCTGCACCGCCGCTAATGCCAACTTATGTTTGGGGTGATTCTGGTCCTTGACCGCTTCCCAGAACAAGGGACAATCCATTCTGAAGTGCCCCTCCTGGTTACAGAAAAAACATCTGGCGCCTATCTTGATGATTAAGCCATTATAGTACTCGTGTTCCTCCATCTGACTCATGTCCTCCTCATCCGGTGCATAACCTAGGCTCTTCATGCCTTGTTTGTACGTTGTGCAGTCAGCCACATGATGATCCGCTGACCCGCAGTTCGCGCATGATCTGCGCTTATCCATATCATCTCTAGGTTTGTACCATGATGACCTCTGGGGCTGGCTTCCCCCTTGCGTGTTCCTGTTTTCAGAATATGAGTACTTCTTAGGTTTCATCAGCATGTATTCTCTTGATTTCTGTCTCATTTCTTCTGGTGTGGGTGCGCTGTCCTTCGACAACGTGTAGTATGTTGCTAACATTGTCCTTAAGTCATCACTTTTCACCCCATCAATGAACTTCGAGGCAATGCTAAAGTTCCGTCTGTTTGTCGACTCCTCTGGGTCACTCCTCCTTCTCAAGCTCTCGAGGTCATCTAGGAACCGATCTATTGACTCGTCGTCCCTCTGTCTCCTTTTTTCAAATCGCATCATCGCTTGATGACCCTTCATGCCTGAGCCGAATCTGTTCAACAGTATTTCAAAGATTTTGTCCGCGGTGTCGCGTTCTTCTTCTTTCTTCGCAACCACACACTTTAATGCCGTGCCTTCTAAATTTTTGAGTATGGCTGTGCACGCTTGTCTTTCGTCACTCAAGTTATCTTGCTCTAGATGTAGTCTCATCACTTCCACCCAAGTGTCAATGCATCCATCGGAGTCATCTTTGAATTCTTTTGGCTTCTTGAATGTTTTTCTTGATTTTCCCTCTCTCCTGTCGCTCGAGTCAGTGTTCCTCGTGGCGAAGGCCTCTAGAGTCCTGTTCATCATCTCCCAAGTGCTGGCCCATGTCATAGCATCCGGTCCTGAGTTGCTGTTGGCTGTTGAATCTCCCGGACCAGTCATCGTGTTCGACGTTCCACTCTTCATTATTGTTTTCGCAGCTGTTGGTGCTATGCTTATCGCATCCCTGGGTATGGGCAACGGTGTCGATTGCCGTTTGTTTCTTTGTGGTTCTACAAAATCAACTCTGGTGCCTTGCGTACGATCCGCTGCCGGTCTCTCTTGTGGTGTAGAACCTCTCAAGATTGCATCCAACTTCGCCTGTATTGCACACGAACTCTCTGCTTGACTCTTGCTCATTGTGTCCATTCTCCTTTCCAGGCTCCCTAATTGGCTGTTAACATCATCATATCGGTTCTTCAACTGTTGCATGTCTGTTTTGATGTTCTTTTCTCGTTCTTCATTGGTGGCCTCTACCTTGTCTGACATTTCCTTGAGTCTCTCCTCTGTTGCTTTAGCTAGGTTAAAATAACTGTCTAGATACTCGTGCTTGTTGTATCTTATCTCCTTTTTTATCACCTCTCTGTCTTCTTCACTGTTCTTAAGTCTTTTGTCGATCTGATTTAATTTCGCCAACAAATCGCCCAGCTCAATGGTAGTCTCTTCATGGTCAGCCGTGGGTTTCTCTTCGGCCATAGCCTCTGCTTTAGCTTGTTCCTCATTCAGGCCGGTTTCTGTCGCTTTCGTGCTCACTGTACCAAATGTTCGTGCTCCTTCTGCTTTTGGCTCTTCAGTCGCGTTTTCTCTCGTTTTTATTCCGAACATTATTCCCAATTTTTCCGTAAAAGATGTCCTCTTTACTTGAGAGTCTTCTTTCACCGTTTCTTCGATGTTGCCTATTGCATCTTCCGCGTCATCTATCGGTGAGAACTCTATGGGTTTCTGGTTCGGTTCCTCTGTATTGGGCATTGGAGTTGACTCTGTCGCCATCTTCCCTGTTTCATCCACACTTTGATCGGGTGTCTCTAGATCAATCTCGATGGTGGGTTCTACTCTCTCCCCTTCCGTGCCCTCTTTCGCCCTGTTCTCCGCTGTACTCCTTGTGCTGACCATGTTAACTGAAAAGTTCTTCTTTGTTATCTTCGGACCCATTGGTGTTGCTTTGCTTAGCGACGAATTATACTTAGCTTCGGTCGATCTTTTTTCAGCTACCGGTACCCTGCTCCGCCTCATTATTTACAATTGTTATTATTTACAATATTATTATCTACAAAAATTCTATTCTAAGGTTTAAAAACTCCAAGGAAAAAGAAATTAATAATTCGCTAAAAACAATTTTTCTTGAACTCTTGTAAGCTCTTTCGTGTTAGGTTAGGATAGGGAACGTGTTGAACGTGTTGTTATACTTGGTGCTTCAACCTAACCTATTACTTTTGTAGTACCCCCTTCCTAATGCTGTTCCAAGACTTTCTCTTTACCGTCCCAAGACCGTTCAGCGTTGTCCCAGTACTTCTCGTTGGTACCTTTAGACCAGCGTCCCAAGACCAATGGCCCAAGGCTAACGTCCCAAGACCAACGTCCCAAGACTAACGTCCCAAGACCAATGTCCCAAGACTAACGTCCCAAGACCAATAGCCCAAGACTAATGTCCCAAGACTAACGTCCCAAGACCAATGTCCCAAGACTAACGTCCCAAGACCAATGGCCCAAGACTAATGTCCCAAGACCAATGGCCCAAGACCAACGTCCCAAGACTAACGTCCCAAGACCAATGGCCCAAGACTAATGTCCCAAGACCAATGGCCCAAGACCAACGTCCCAAGACTAATGGCCCAAGACCAACGTCCCAAGACTAACGTCCCAAGACCAATGTCCCAAGACTAACGTCCCAAGACCAATGGCCCAAGACTAATGTCCCAAGACTAACGTCCCAAGACCAATGTCCCAAGACCAATGTCCCAAGACCAATGGCCCAAGACTAATGTCCCAAGACTAACGTCCCAAGACCAATGTCCCAAGACCAATGTCCCAAGACCGCTTCGTACCAAGACTGCTCTGGTCCAAGACTGCCCCAAAGTTGCACTGTCCCAAGACTGTGTTGCTCCAAGACTGTCCCCAGACTGCAATGTCCCTAGACTAGTTCGGTACTGTCCCAAGACTCGTTACTGAGTGTCTGGATATAGGATTTCTTTCTTCTTCGTTGTAGGGACTCCTTGGTTGTCTGTACCTTGTACCACCACTCAAGCTCTAGTGAAAATTTTCCCAAAAACCCTCTCTTGGTTGCCAAATCTGGCCCCCCCTTTATTAGTTACCTCTTTTTGAATGTTCCCAGCGATTGGGAGCCACAACTTGTGTGCAGGTATCTTGTGATCACCTGTTTGTATTAAAAACCAATCGCAAATCTTCCCCAAAACGCAACAATGTCTATAGAAAAAATAAAATTCTGTACCGAAAAAATAACAAAACAGAGTAATCGACCCACCTAAAATTCAAAGGAGACAAATGTCAACCTTCTTTCAAAAAAAATGTCGGTACCTAATTGCCACGCGTTTTCCTCCCCCCACTAGTTGTCTTATGAGGTGTCACGAAAACTGTCTATATCCGTTCCCCCCTACCGATCCAACCAGCGTACCAATCTTAACTCGAGATAAGTTTTGGATGTCCACCTATTGTTACCACGCGTGTTGATGGCTAATGTAACTAAATCAACGATGTCGATTAACTAGTTACTCTAATTCCCCCCTTTTTACAATTTACAACCGCCAACCTCTAACCTAACCAGCCCCCCTGCTAACCTCCCCCCTGTTTAGCCCCCCTCTTAAGCCGAAAAATCCCTTAAGCGCCGGGTGCTAAACCTCTCTTGAGAAAACCGTAGACCTGTTTCCAGGTCTGCTTGAGTAAAAACTGTTTCAAAACAATGGGACTCCGCTTATCCAATTTTACACTTATTTCCTATAATGTAATGTGGATTCTAACGATACCCGTTGTCCGACTTGAGAACACCCCTGTGCGTCCTCTTGTAGTGGCCCTGTGCTGGTTGTCTCTGTTCTGCCCTTGACAGCAGACCCACTTTCCCACTCGACTGGTCACCTCTTCCAATCAAGTCTCCTGGTGGTCCGTTTCGATCCTTGTGAACCTCTTTCCCACTCGACTGGTCACCCTTTCCAGTCAAGTCTCCTAGTGGTCCGGTTGGGTCGCAATCTATCTAAAAACCTTTAACAACGCCCCCCACTCGGGCACCCTACCAAGGTCACTGGTTTAAATTGCTAGATTGATCGAAACGATCGGTCTTGTAAAACAGTATGTGTATACTATTTAATTAATACAAAGGTTCGATCCAACTAATTTGGTATCAAAGTCACTGTCTTTTTTCGTTTTATAGTTTTTGTTCCTATTTGTTTTCCTTTTTTGCTCGTGTTTTTGTCCCCCTAGTTGCCCCCCTTTACTCGGTTAGCTAAGCCTCGTTCGGAGAGCGTACCAGGAAGTTTTCTTGAGTTTTCTTAAAAAGCTATCACGGTACAACCGGAAGGTTTACACGTTCCCGCTGAACCGTACCACCGGTACTCTAGAATGGGCATGTAGCCCGGAGCTGTGTCAAGTGGGTTCGACTCCGTAGTCATGATGTCGTAAAAACACCCAGGAGCGCCATAAAAACACTATGTAACAGTCGCCTACTTTAGTCACATATGAGGCTTAAGAAAAATAGGCCCTATAACCATTGGCTCAAGAGTCAGGGACACTATCTCTTGTGTTTTTCCGCCTCAAGAACGGTCGGAGCCAATTCGGTTCGCTTGCGACATGAGACTGGAACCCATTACAGCTTAAAGGCCACTACCAAAATACCCCCCCACTCTAGAAATAAAAACGTCCCCATACTTAGGTCTCGGGATACCCAAAATACATGAACGCCGTTAAAAACCGGGTCGGAACAATCCGCTTAGTTACTTTTTATTGGACAGTGGAACTTTGATCCATTTCAGATGGATCAACCTAAAACTCGCCTTATCTCAACATAACTATCATAAAATGCACTCGAGAAATTTAAATTGGAACTTACATATCGACGCACTTGAGTATGAGGAGTAAGTTATAACTGAGCAGCTTGAGAATTAAGTAATATAACTAAATAAATTTTAAGGCCAATTAGTTTCAATAACAGAAGTAAGTTTTGTCTCTAGAATCAAAGTCTCTGAATGAACCCTTTGGACACTCGAGTTGTCCACTCTTCCATTCAGAGTCCACTCCTTTCCATTCGAATAATTGTTCTGTCTCAAGTCCGTATTCGATTCTCCTGTTTTCAGGACAAGACAGCTCTACTCTCTTGATATCTCGTATCGAGAAATTGCGAATAGCAATTTCCTGCCTTTTTCTTGAGTAGTTTCCCGCAATTGTTAATTCGGGTGTTCTGATTTCTGACTTTTTCATTTTCAGTTGGTTCGAGAAAATTGAGCATGACATGCTCAATTCGAATTTTGCAAAATTAAAATTTCACTCCAAAATTGCGTATTTCTCAAGGTCAAACCCCTAGACATGACCGACTGGCACACAGATTCAAACAGTTTCCACCAATCCCCAGAGCAGCCAACTTTTGTATGAGAAGCTCATGCGTGACTTTGTCAAACGCTTTCTTGAAATCTATATAGAAGATATTCAGATAGGAGCAGTTTTCAGACTCTAAGCAGCTATAGATTTCATGTAGATATTCTATAAGGTTCGTTATAGTTGACCGTTTGGGTCTGAAACCATGTTGGGCTGATGCCAGAGTTGGGTAAACAATTGGAGTCAGCTTCTCGAAAATCAGTTTCTCTAGCAGTTTTGAAACTGTTGAAAGCAGGCTGATAGGCCTGTAATTACTCACATCTTGTTTATCTCCATCTTTGAGTATTGGTGCAATTTCACTGACTTTCCATTTTTCCGGAAATCGGGCTTTATTTGCGATGAGGTTAAACAGTAAGTGCAGTGATTTCGGCAGTGACTTGGAGAGACTCTTCAGAAGTAAGTTCCCGATCTTATCCGGTCCTTTGGCTTTATTTATGTCCAGTAGTTGCAGAGCGTTTTCTATTTCATCGGTCGTAAAGTGAATCTGATTTAGTAGGGTGCTATTTTGTTCGCCTATTTTCGTAGAGTAAGTGTTTTGAGTGAACACTGATTGAAAGTATTCGTTGAATAATATTACTTTTTCAATATCTGTATTGGCAGTTCTTTGATCGAAAAAAATTTCGGAGGGGATAGTGTTCGACTTGGTGAGCGACTTCAAGTATCTCTGTATGTCGCTGAATTTGCCTTCCTTGAAGAGCGCCTTATCATGTAGATGCTGGTCATTTTGAAGCGACAGGGTGAGCTCAGTTTGTAGACATTCGATTTTGATTTTGTTTGACGGCGTGGGCTGCCGTTGTTGTTTCAATTGAAGTGTTTTTAACTTCTTGATGAGGTTTGAAGAGTTACCACTTACCCATGGAGCCAGTTCGGACCTATGTTTCGTAGTTATTGGAAGAAGATCCTTTAATATTTCATGCAGCCACTTATACCAAAGTTCAACCATCAAGTCCACGTTGCTCATGCAGTATGGTCGGAAGGGATGTTGGAGAATGAACTCATTAATTTCTTTCCAGTTAGCTTTCTTGTATGCAAATATACCGAAGTCTAGCTTTTGTTTGGGAGACGGTGAAGAGATATGTACAGGTCGGATATCAAACGAGACTTTAGCTTGATAAGGTTTGTGATCATAATTGAAGAGACTTCTCAGATGGTTATCAATGATTATGCTTGTCACATACTGGGGTTTATTGCATAAGAGAACATCCAGTGACCTTCCGTCCTGGGTTTTTATGAGTTGCTGAAAATTTGATTCACATAGTTCATTGAGGATTTTTTGCTCGAAGAGTGATGTTGACGTCATTGAGGGCCAGTGTGTAGATGAAAGATTGATGTCTCCAGCTATATATGAGCAAACAGCACTGTATTCGAACTGTTTTCGCCTAATGAACTTTAGGAGCTCAACGATGTCCGGAAGAGTCCATGTGTACGCACTGTTTGACGGGGCGCTGTAAAGACAACATATTAGGAATGTTTTATTTAAGCTTATACGAATTATCACACAGTCTTGAAAAATTGAGTCAATTTGAGAGCTTGGAATGTTTTTGCTTACTGCTATCAGAACACCGCCATGCTTTGTCAACCCTTTATCAGATAGTCTGTCTTTTCGATGTATCGCATAGTTGGTTAGAAACAGACCTATATCGCTAATGCCCTCTGTGAGCCACGTTTCTGTTAGGCAGATAATTTGATAAATATTTTTCACTTGAACGGCATTGGAGAAATTTGTTCGGCGTTGGTATTCAAGTATACTTCGCACATTGTAAATTAGTATATTTATGAAAGCTGCTAGTCATTCGTCCGCCACGGGAAGCTTCTCTTTTGTCCACTTTGCGCCCTGTCGAATGAACAGGGTTGCGTCACGAACACGCAGATTTTTCGGATCGGTGCCTTTATTTATCAGTTCTCGTCGTCTCACAAGAGCTAAGTTTTCAAGGTCAGCTTCTTCTTTTGTCAGTTGTTTGCTGAGAAAGATTGGTTGACAGAAAGTTTTCAGCTTTCTCGCCGATAGCAGTACCATTCGACGCTGATATGTATTTGGAACTTTTAATAGGATAGTTCTCGTTTTGTTCTCTTCATATCGGCCAAGTCTTATGACGTCGCCTATAATAGCATTGACTTCCATATGGGTTAGTAGTTTTTGAACTTCTGCAAGGTCGTGTTCTTGGCGTACTCTTGCTTCTTTTTCCGTTGATTCTGGGATACCACGTATACGAATTCCATCGAGTTCTTCGGGAGGTTTCGGCATTTGTTCTTGTGATTTGGTAATCGGACTATTTTGGGCTGGTTGCCCGGAATCGGGCGGTTTCCTTGTGAGAAGCGTTTTGATTTCAGACACAGTTTTCTTGAGGTCAGTCATTTCGGTTTCAAGGTTTTTCATCTGACTTTCTTGGTGTTCATTTGAGACCGTGTTCACATGGGCAGATTGTGCTAGCTTTTCGTGGCGCTTCTCTTCGATACACTTGTTACAAAGAAGTAAGGCATTTTTTCCGATAGCCAGTACTCCATTGACAGCCGCTTCACTCAGGCCAGTACAATTTTTAGTCAGATGCATTCGACAGCCACAGACGAAGCAGTCGAATGAACTTTCATTTTTCAGGATTTTCTCATCACAGGTGAAGCATGAATCAGAGATTGATTTGACTCGATTTCGAGTGTTATGTTTAGACATCTTTGAGGGGCTCAGAGCCAGAGACTCAATAAGCGCACCTATGTAAAGAGTAAATCTAAAAACAACTTCAGTACTTATAGGGAGGGGCTCAGAGCCAGAGACTCGATAAGCACGCCTACCTGTTTAGTATTTTAGTCTTTTCGCCTCGCGTCTCTCTCCAGCTGATCTTCGCTTCGTACCACGTGTTTTGAAGATCCGTTTGATGTTGGGGTAGTAGTGCAGTACAGTGGCCAAAGTACGTAACTCAATGTCAGAATGCTGATGAAGTCTACGATACTCAGCAAGCACCGATTCGTCGATTTGTTCAGACGCGCTGATAACGTGCTTTGTCATGTCAATGACGTAACAGTCCAAGGCCTTCACAAGGTCGTCAAAGATGTACGGAGCTCCTACTCGTTGACATGTGACAACGCAGAAGAGATTGGGAATGGTTTTCAGAGTCGCGATGAGTTGATCAACCGTTTGGGGAATGTTATTCTTTTTTGGATGTGATGTTATTGTGTTGTTGAGTAGGTCATGCCACAGTATAAGGTTACGTTTCCTCAGCTGGGTTGACGTTAAATAATCGTAACAATAGTTTGCTCTATTAGGATCAAGATTTAGGCCGGGTAAAGAATGAACAGAATCGGCAAGCTTATGTTGTTCAGATTCGTCAAGTTTTGCAATGGAACGGCTAAGAGAGCTTGCTGCTACTATTTTGATCATAGAAAAGTAGAGATAGAAAAATGTATATAAAGACAAATAAATTGAAATGAACTCAGCTGATTGTATTTGGGATGAGAAATACAGCTAGTCTTCCAGACTGTAGGTTCACCCTGTTTGTTTCTGAGTGTAATTCAGATGGTATCGCTGTGAATAAACTTTCCAACAATTTCACTATTGGGGGCCACCACGGCTGCCCCATGCATTCATTTCAATAACTGAAACTATTTAATAAGTTTTAATATGGAAGTGATAATGATAAGAGAAGATGACAAGTGCTTAAGTCCTTTTCAATTAAAATCGATACGGGTTACGTTTCTTCAATAAGATCACAAAACTCGACACGAGAAAATATAATATACAAGTGTAACTGATAAAAAATTTCGTCGAAAGTTATTGTCATTTATTGTTCCGAATACGCAAGCGGCGTTCGCAATCTGTATTGCCAGGGAGATTCTCTGTTTTACAAAGCTGCCTGCTCTGGGTTCCTCAGTGCATATGCTTAGGTTCTTAATAAGGTTGCTCGAAAAAAAAATTGTGCTGGGGCCGGCCGCGCCCTGAATTTCAAAAGCTAGCGGTTGAAAAAGATATCTATCATCTACAAGATCCTTATACTTGTCATTTTTTCGCTCTTCCGCTTCAGCGGCAGCCGTACCAGGGTTACAAACAGCCCCGGCATTAATCCTACAAGTAACTTAGGAGTCTACTACCATTACATCCCACAAGAGCTGCTTACCAACAGCCCATGGAACGAGCGTCAAACCGTCTGGTTGCTTCTGATCGGTCCTGTAGAGGTGTCGTGGTTCTAAAACAGACGGAATGTGAGTAGAAGATAAACTCTGCTTCATAAGAGCATTCAGGTTTGAATTCCTAGAGAATCTCTCTGCACTTTTGAGGCAAGAATGACCATGCCAACCATCCTCGGTAACGTCTTTCCGCACACGCATTTATGCCGTTCGCATTTTTTTGAGCCTAATCGAAGTCCTATCGCGATTCTGTGTTGTTGGTTCGACAGTTTTAACCGTCAATTTTGCACGGGATGACTTTCAACCATTGGGAACCAAATCTATCTATCGTGGAATCTTTTTACGTCTTTTTACGTCTTTGTAAGTGGATTATGTCCTAGCGGCATTAGAGAACGTTCAGCAAGAGTTGGCTACGAAAGAAATAGAGCAGTGGGTAAGGTCTGAGTTGGAGAACACAGAACTGCGCCAGAAACTTGACATCCTAGCGAGAACAACGAAAAAAGAGGACAACCAGGAACCCAAGAAGCAAGGTCTAAAGTTGAATGTCATCTCGGGGAAGACCTTCGGCTTGACAAGAGGGCAGACGAACATAATGTCGATCATATCGGTTGCGGGCCATCAGGTGGCGAAGAACTTGTGCTAAGCGTCCGAGATCACGGCAGTTCAGCTGGACATCATTGCGGACTACCTGAGACAGAAAGATCCCAAATTGGATTCTAGGGCCGTGAGAGCGTTCCTCACAACAGGTGGACCGAGACTAATGAAAGTAGATGGGCACTACATTGAAGTTTATGGCCCACATCCATTTCTCATGAATAAACACTTACACTAATGCTCACGTGACCAATGCAAGTGACAAGGTAGGCCGGATCTACGTCGGTCGAGAAGAGCTTAAGATCCGACGAATCAGACACAACGCCGTGCTCGAACATGACGCAGTCCACATAGGCTGTGAAGCAGATCTGGCCGCGCATGCACTAGACGTGCAGGGTAGACAACTCTCCGCGAAGAGACTTTTAGACACCGGAGCAGTGGTTGGACACCTTCAATTTTGCACGGGATGACGTTCAAGCATTGGGAGCCAAATCTATCTATCGTGGAATTTTTTTAGGTCCGTTAGTTCGAGTCGTAAAATCAAGTCTGCAATTTCGCTGTCAAAAATTGGCTCCGTCCAATCTTTTTGGATATCATTTTCCGGAGCCATTTCAATTTTTCCAAGTTCAAACCACCGTTTAAGCGCATCATCATAGGTTCCATCCACATGCTCCAAACCAAAGATTTCGCTCAAGGCATCTTTTGCTCCTACTACTGAGGCTAAGAAAGCGGGTAAAGCGAGTTGACGAGCGGAAGAAACGCCCAAACCATTTTGGCTGTCGGGGGAACTGCTTATAAAAACTGGTTATCATCCATTTACACGTTAGTGACCTTGCATAACGAATTTCTTAGTAATTTGTCGTAGCATTCCAAAAAATCATTTTGCAAAAACAAGGGCTCGTACGCAAAAAATATAGGAGTTTTGGCATGCTAAAGCAACTTTTCAGGAGCATAATGGGCGTCTAGTTTGTCAATGACATCCGAGATTTTTTAAGCTCTTTAATTTTTTCGTCGAGCAATTCTTTTTGGGAAAGTTCGCCGATTGGAGATTTTAAATTTAGGAGTTTTTCTTTTAATTTTATGTTTATTTTGGGGCATATTTTTTGAAATTGTGTTAAAATTGAATTATACTGTGTACTAGTAGTCGGTCACAAAAAAAAAATTGCACTACTCAGTGTTCAAGCTCAGGCCGTGAGTTTGTTCCGATTTCAGAATGTTTTTAAGGTCCCGGAATACTACCTGATAGTCGTCGGCTAAATTACCATCATCTAAATACCAGATGTTAATTTTCGACTCCAACTGTTTGACTAAGCGAATTGTTTCCGCAAAAGGGGGTGGGGCTTCAGGATCACCTTGCTGAATTCCGTCTCCTGACATTTTTATAGCGCTTCCGTAAAAAAGGTAACTAGGTTTAACATACGCGCAATGGGTGTAATTATACAATTCGTGGCGATTTGTATAAACATGTTTCAGCCTTGTTTCTCTATTTAGAGAGTAAAAGGCATTCTTAAAATCTACAACAGTGCATCTTGGATTGTCGTCGCGTTCATTTAGGTTTCGAAACGAATGTGCAGCTATTTCTGCTCCTCGTTTGGTACCGCATCCTACCTGTACATTTCCGATAAAATTTTGTCGCTCGGAGAGGGCCTTGCATCCAGCGCATATAGACGAGATAAGTCTCAGCGTGTTGCCTATGGCAATCAGTGTCAACCCTCCGTCTATCTTTATGAGGGCGATAAGCTTTGCGCCAAAAAAAGAAAGGTCTTAGGGGTTTGGGTATTTTGCCATGTCCAATGAGGTTTATCAGGTTAAAAGCGACTTCAGAAAATTAAGTCCTGCACTGCCATTCGACATACTAACAAGATCTTTAAAAATTTGAGGAACTATTTCATCAGGACCTGCTGCTGATCCGTTCGGAAAGGACATTATCACTTTGTATAGGAAAAAATCGGTTCCGAAAAAACTATCCAATATTTCTGGATTTGGAGCTGCAAATTTGGCTCGCTGAGGGTGCTTAGCCAACAATTTTGGATAGTTATCAGTTGAAAAAGGAGCAATTTTGTCATCCGAAGCAGCAAGCCTTATTCCTCCCTTTACATTTCCTTTATCGAGCTTACTACTTATTAGATTTGTTCTCTGCTCGAGGTCACTCAAAGGTGGGCTTGAAACATGGGAATGGGGTTTTGGAAGTGACACGTCATTTGCTCGAATTTTTTTTGTATATCAAAGAACTCATGCTTGTGATCTGTTTGCGTCCACTGCTTTTCGGTGGCTCCAAAAAAAACAAGTACGACGTTAAAAAAAATTAGCCGTTTTGTAACATCTACATTGTAGACGAGGTCATCTATTTTGTCCGACAGACTTTCCGCCAAGGGAACACGCGAGTCTTTTGGTACTCTCTTGAGTACTCGGATATTTGAGAAGGCTGTATTAACATAATTGTCTAGCTGACTGAACTAACCCATGACAAGCGGTTAGTGGGAATTTTATAAAAAGCAAATAAAAAAAAAACAATTAAATTATTTTAAATTTTAAAATCGAATTGTAAAAATCGAAGTTCTCAGCGTGTTTACTCAGCCGTTTGGTAAAAGGGAAAATTAGTGACTGCTCAGCTGAGTGAATAGTGACCTAGCTGTGACTTAGAGCTAACTAAAAGTGACTTCAATAAAGTTTTAAGTGAAAAACGGAATAATACGTCCCCGGAGCTGCTTGAAGTTTTTTGCGTTTTCGCTTAGATCCGCGTTTTCTCAGCGTGTTTAGTTTACTCATATAGTTTTCTCAGCGTTTTTTGCACATGATCCGTTAAAAAAATTACCGCGATTTTCTGTACCCGGTCTGAATATACCAGTTTTTACCTGTAAAATCAATTATATGGAAGTAAAAATTATTTCGATGAGCGAACAAGAAAAATGATCGTACTACGTGAAATATTTGATTGTACTACGAGAAAAACAGGTTGGCAGCAAAACTAAGCATAATAACCAGTTTAATTAGAGACTGATTAAAGAGCAGTGAACAAACTTCTATATATATATATGAAAAGTTAACCGCGTGTTGAGATCTGATGTCGCGATATGACATCGCGTGACATCGAGCGATATCCAATCATGATCTTATTTCGAACGTACACAAGGGAGGTGACTTCTCTATAAAGTGAGAAGTCACTTCTCCGAAAACTGAAATTTTCAAAAAATAAATACTGCATCGTGAAAGTTTGAGAAGAGGCGTCAAAAAGATGACAAATTCATCGACAAGTTTTTGGATGACCTCGAATTACTCAGAAGGAGAAGCAACCCTGACGAGAGGATATCGGAGCGGAACTTGGCCATTGCCTCAAAACTCATGGATGGAGTAAATGGTGATGAGCTAAAAACCATGTTATACAAACACTTCTCCCCATCGCTAGATCAAGTGCCCACGCCCGATGATTGGCACAAGAAGTCCCGTGGGTACTTGCTCATAAAACCAAGGGCGTAAAGTCGTTACAGCAATTACGGCAACTACAGTGGAACAAATACTGGCGCAAATTCCAGTTGGTATAGACCTCGTGACGGCATGGATAAGAGGAGGTCATGTGCGAATTGTGGTTCGATGGACCACCATGTTACAGCCTGTTCTACTTACAAGCAAAATTTGAAGGCGATAAGCTGCTTTCTTGACGACGTCGATGCAACCGACGAGGACCAGGAAGAGTATGTGAGAGGGCTCATAATGAAATATGGACC